>NC_056746.1:1302042146-1302319788 GCF_019279795.1 Protopterus annectens | reverse complement strand
GGTGATCCCTGTGGCAACCCCCAACTGGGAAAAGCTGAAAGAAGAATAGTGCAAATCTTGTACCAGAAGTGTTACTGATACCATTCTCTTTAAAGCTACAAATCCTTATGAAGAAGTTGCTAGATGTTAACTTAATTTGTTTTCTAAAATTTGAGATTGTATATTTAGCTTTGTAATGTACCCAGCACATTTTTAAAAGGATTGAAGTGTCAAAAAAGTGTTACCAAACAGGTCATAAATGTCTGGTTGCTGTCCTTGGGGCAGGCATGTTACAGAAAATGCCTAGAATGTTTTAATAAATTTATTCTTTTGACAGTTTGCAGGATGTGTATTAGAGATGCTTTTAGTTTTTGATTCATCAAACATGCAATTACTTGGTCTTCATTTCAGTATATTGGATTTGTGAACAGTTAAATGATGCAATCTGGTGAGATGGAAATGTGATTTATTTTCAACAGCCTGCAGAGTCCCCCCCACCCTCTCTCCAGTGCAGAAAATATTTGCTGTGTAGTTTGCTCTGGCACAGGCGAGGAGAAAAGTTGGTTCTTCCTGATGAGTTTCTTGACATAGCTGTGACTGAAGAACATGTAACTGATCATATACATAATTCAGATATAATTTATTCCATTAAAGACTGATTCAGAGAAGCTTGTTCTGTCAAGATTGATAGCCCCCATAGACAGTTCAGCAAATGTGTTGTGGATGAAGGCAAAGCTCTTCACACTACAAGAAGGTGTCTGTGCACTTCTGATGTCCTTCTGTTCCCATGTTGCAGTATTCTGCATATGAGTTTACTCCTCTAGTCTCGCATACGTACAGCCAGTATCCAAAAGCTTTCAGTCCCTCCAAAGTGCACGCGACGTCTGACATGGCCAAGAGTATGTGGGCCATAAAGGTGATGTCGGCATGCACCAACCCTCAGAACATTTCAGCCGCCAGTCGTTCGCCATGTGTTTTTGTTGCCGCTGATGTCTGATTCGTTTCATGAGATAAGTACCCCATTGGGGACCTTTTCTATCCTTCTAAAAATTTAGTATTTCTTGTTCCTGTCATCCAGAAAGGGTAAGTGTCAGTGCTGCCATCAGATTCCTCATAAGGACACCCATAATAAGTGCCTTTTCTGTTTGGGGCGGTCACATGACCATAAGGCATTCATGCCTAAAACATTACGTAGTTGCTTGCATGTGCTTAATCTGTATCTTGAAAACCAGCGTTTAAAGCAACTTATATTACAGATGGAGGGTGCCTCAAACATCTCCGCAGAACCGCCAAAAGAAAGGCCAGGACCTTACAGCTTTCGTCTACAGCTGAGCCTCTTCCGGCCGATCCCCAACCTGTGGCCTGCATGGGCCTGATTTCAGGCTCTGGTCCCAGATCCGCCAACACAGAGGTCGTAGGTACCTCTAAGGTTGCCGCACTATCCTTAGGTGAGAGCACGTTCACAGAGGCTATTTTGGCACCGGGGGGGGTCTCCATTTTCCGAGGAACCATCTGAGTCCTTGCAATCTCCAGGTTCTAGACAGACGTCCACAGGCCCTCTTAAAAGAAGAGAAAATAAAGAACTTATATCTCCTTCTACAGAAAGCATGCCTGATTGGCAGACTTTCAGTCGAAGCCTTTTCAGTGCCTTTATAGCACTGAGGCCTACACTGCTGTTACTGGTTCCAGCTCTCCTCATCTCCTGAGGCCTAGGCCTGAGCCTACTGACACAGTTAATAGGAACGAGGAAGTCCTTTTGAGATTCTTCTGATGAATCACATTACAACTCACAACTATCGTTCCCCTTTGGGATACAGATCCCCAGAGGAAGAGTCGGTGGACCCTATCAGGATGAAGGATCACTTTAAATGGGACTCCTCAGAAATGTCTGTACAAAAGAGGTAGTATGACCTCATTCAGATGGAAACCCCCATCCCATCTGCTGTCTCTCCTATCCTGCCTGCTTTTTTAGATGCCTTTTCTTCTGCATCATTGAACCCTGACTCCCAACCTCCTGCTGCATGGAGACTAGATAGGCTTTACAAGATGCCTGACACTGCTAAGCATTTGCTTAAGTGCCGACCTGCTGATCCCACCACTATATCGGTCTCTATGGACAAAGCCTCCAAATTCCTACCTACTACCAACATTCTCCCAGTTGACAGACAGTAAGACAATGGAAAGGTTGGGCAAAAAGATATACTTTGGCTATCTTGGCCTTCAAGCCACAAACTGCCAGATCCACATGGCCAAGTATACCTTGTCCCTCTTAAAATCTGTCACCAAACATCTGGCAGATATTCCAGACTCCCCTGTCAAAGCATCACTGTCCTCCCTCCCAGGTCACCAGACACTCTATCAAGTGTAGCTATGATGCTGCTGAATCCTCAGCCAGGTCAGCAGCATCAGCATCTGTCATATGCAGATACTCTTGGCTTAGTCTACAACTTCTGCCAGATGATTTCAGGGCAGAGCTCATTGGTGGTCCCCTGGACAATGCTGCACTTTGTTTCTAAGGTGGCAGACCTTTTCAAATCTCCAACAAAAAAGGAAAAGAAATGCAGGACCTGAAACATTTACTGGTTTCACCTATCCCTAAGTTTCACAGAAACTGTCCAGCCAAAACCCAATTTGTTAGGAAGCACGTCTGCCCTGCTCGTCCTTTAAGACTTCATAATCCCACAAGGAAACAACCCTCTCCAACTAGAGCATCCCCTCCCTCAAACCAGAGGACTCCCTTTCGGGACAGGGCAGGTAGCATCTGACTACCTGCCACCCCCCCCCTCCTTATGTACCACTTTCTGCTTGCCTCTCTGTCTCCCAATTTGGACCCGTCTCACCTCAGACAAGTGAGTCCTGTCCATTCTTCAAAAACTGCTACTTCATGTCCTGGATTCCCCCCCCCCCCCATAGGGCAAGGCATACCATGACCACCTGCTCAGCAACTGCACCTGTTGCAGCCGGTAGTCCAGACCCTGTTAGTTTAGGGTACCTTTAGAGACGGTCCCCTCTACTGCAAAAGGAAGAGGATTCTGCTCAAGGATCTTCCTGGTCCCAAGGAAGGACAGACCCTGGAGACCCATTCTAAACCTCGCCTATCTCAACCCTTTTTCTGAAGGACCCTACCTTTTAAAATGCTAACCATGCCAGCCCGTTTCCCTGTCATTATCCCACTTGGATTCCTGTCCACCACCTCCACATCCCAATCAAACCCTCCCACTGGAAATACTTGAGATTCTTGGTGGGCTCCTATCACTTGCAATTCTCTGCCTTGCCTTTTGGACTCTCCACCACACCCAGAGTCTTCACCAAATGCTTAGCACCTGTGGTGGGTTACTGCAGGACAAAGGGAATACAGATATTCCCCTACCAGGACGACATGCTGATCCAGGCTGCCAGCCAAGTAACCCTCAAAGGGCACATCCAGTTTGTGGTGACCCTCCTTCAATCACTGGGATTTCAGATAAACCTCCCAAAATCCCATCTACAGCCAGCATAAGACATTTGTTTTCCTCTTGCGCAGGATCCGCTCCTATATCTCATGGAGGTATTCCTACCCCCACAAAAAGCGAGTTCATTGACCAGACATGGACAAGAAAATGTACCTCAGTGGAAACGGGTAAATCCAAAAGGTGAAATAAGAAATCCAAACCAACATGTAGCTAGACAAAACTATCCTGTAATGACGCACAAAGCACCTCAAGACTGAGCGCTTTTGCCGGCTAACAGTCTTGACATCATCGGAGTCATATTGGTGCAGTTCAAAATGCATTTAAATGAGAAACCAAATACTGACATTATATCCTGCTAGTTTAATCTGTAAAAAAATACTTAAATATTTAAATCCTTAGCGTTTTTATAAATGTGTTTTCAGTGTTTCTAAAGACATGCTTCTGGAGCATTTCTCCCAGGGCCTCTGCTGAAAACAGGATCTGTGGAACCTAGTCGGACTTTCCCGGTCAACAAATGTTAAATAAAAACAATAAATAAATAAATGTTAACTGATATAATGCACACAAATGCATTGAATAAGGTAAAATGAGCTACTATGTTTATACACTAACATAATGCCCTAAAACCACAATTCTTATTACTGAGGCACTTGTGAATTAAAATGCATTTTTTAGCTGATGAAATACATAGCATGTATCATATACACATTTAAAAAATATTTCTTTGTCTTTCAAATATTTTGTAAACTTTTTTAAGCATACTGAAACACACTTTTATACGCATTGGACCCTCGTTTTTAATACCCCAGCCATGGAAATGGACTCATTAATGCCCGGTTTAACCTTGGCATTTAACCTTAGTTGCCATTCACTTTCCTTCACCTGCAAACACAAATCCTGGTCTCCTCCCCTGGCATTGATGTGTACTCTATTACCTCCTAACTAGCTTCCCCACATAAAATGTGGGGCATGAGGTGTATGTAGCCAGGTATACCACTAACTTGGTGTATCGGGAGAGCTTGGAAAGGTGTATTTGATGCTGACTTTTAAAATAGATTTGACCTTGAGCCCAAAGTTGTTTATAGCAGGGGCAGGAATGTCAGAGATTTTAGAAAAGGACACTGGTATGACTAGGAAGTTGTTAGTATCCAAGATGCCAAAGTGTGGTAACTATTCAACATGCAGGTTCATCGATGACTGACCATATGTTCAGGTAGGTTCTTAAGACTTTGAGGTGTCCAGGGCACTGTAGCTGTAATACCAGGTTAGTGGTATACCTGGTTACATGCACCTCATGCCCCGCATTTTATGTGGGGAAGATGGTTAGGAGGTTGCATGTGAGAATTATGGACCACAATAGAGACATTAGAAATACAAAAACTAGTGCTTTATACACAGTCTTTGTGCTAATTTCAAAAAGCTTTATTTTCTTTGTAATAGTGCTAATTTCAAAAAGTTTATTTTCTTTGTAATAGACAGAGTACACACAGATGCCAGGGGAGGTGACCAGGATTTGTGTTTGCAGGTGAAGGAAATGGAATGGCAACTAAGTTTAAATGCCAAGGTTAAACCGGGTATTAAGTCCATTTCCATGACTGGGCCGTCATTTCAATACCCCAGTGTGTTTGTGTGTGGTTTTTTTGTTTGTTTTTTTTTTTTCTCTCTTAAGCGATGTCCGACAAAAGTCAACAATTGTCTCCCCTGTGGAAAGCAGATCCACACAGAGCCTTTCATGCTTACTGCATCACTTGTTTAGGCCCAGACCACAACATCCCTCGTTGGTGGTTCTTTGCCCTCTTGAATGTGACAACCATTCACCGTAGAGCTCTTTTTTGTAGACTATTATTTTTGTATTCGGTCTTCTAATTCTGATATGGCGTCCGTCAGCCAACAATCCACCGATATTCCAAAAAAAGTAAAGATATTCAGACAAAGCTGCTGCTAAGCAAGTCATTTAGTTCTCAGGAATTCACTGAGGCGCTTTCACAGCCCCTGATGCCAGACTCTCTTTCTACGCAGGCCTCTGCAGAGACCCTTTCGGAGTTTGCTATGCCGCAGAAATCCACTTCATCTTCCGAGCCTTTGGCGGTCTTTGCCTCAGTTGGGTCTGGAGCTGCGACATAGGCACTGGCTTCCAAGGAGGCCGTTCGCACTAACGATTTTCTAGACAAAAACCGGCATCATCTCTTCAGACTACCATTTCTCACCAGTGGATTCTCTCAGGCCTCGAAGCCAGGCCACTACTAGGAAGTCTGCTTCTAGCCACCATCTTGCTACTGTTCCCCCACCCCAAGCTCAAATGCTTAAAATGGCGGAGGAACTCATCTCCCTTATCCAAGGTACTCAAGCCCCAACTCCAACAAGGAAAAAGCTTCCTTCTCCAGAAATTGACAGACCCAAGCGTCTGAGGAATCTGATTATTCTGGCTTTGAAGAGGAACAACCCTTAACTGTTTGAGGATTTAGATGCAGAGGAATCCTTCCCCTCTGCAGGACCTTTCCTTTGGGTTAACCCTCCACTCCCTCAGGGAACATTTTCAATGAGAATCTCGGGCCTACCCACAGTCAAAGAAACTACTTGGAGAGTTTCTGGACCTGCCCCAGCACAACCCCCTGGCCATCCCACCTATTCTAGAAGTGGTGGATGGTGTTTTCCATGAATCCAGTTTAGCCCTCGATTCCCTGCCTCCTGCTCCAGCTAAACCTGATTGGTACTACAGAGTACCGGATTCTCACATATACCTGTACAGGCACCCTGCTGCAGACCCTGAGGTTATTGCACAGGGACCAAAAGGAGCTTAGATTAGTTCTGCCAAGAATCCTATTCCTTCTGACAAGGACTCCAGAGCTCTGGACAGATGGGGTAAGAAAGTATTCTCCTCTGCAACCTTGGCTATCGGAGCACTCAATTGTCACTTCCATATGTTAAAATATCAACAACACACTTTAGAACAAATAAAGCAAAGGATTGCTTCCTCTCCTGATGGTGCCAACTCAAAAGAGCTGGCAGAATTACTACACTTTGCTTGTCAAGTGGCCAAGCACTCATCACAATGTGGATATGACTGCCTAGAAGCCTCTAGCAGGGCAGCAGTGATGGGATCTGTTATTACAAGACATGCATTGCTGAAGGAACAACCTCTCCCTGATCATGTCAAGTCTAAACTTACTGATGCACCCCTAAATAAGGAACACCTGTTTGGGGAAAAAGCAGAAGAGGTGCTTAAAAAGATGGAAGACCAAGCAAAATCTCTGCCAACAGTAAAAGATTTCTTTCAAGTTGATCTGCCCAGACTCAGCAGGAACTTCCCCTCTAAGCACTGGGCCTTCCCTGCACCCAGCAGACAGGGCCAAAGTAAGCCCCACAGGGACAGGACGTCAAGGGCCAGCAAAGAAGCAAACCATGGACCACTTCCATCTCTAAGGCAGGGAGAGTTCTAAGCCAAGCTTCTATGGTAAACCCCTCACAGTGACCCCCCCCCCTTGCCACCCTCTCACTCATTTAAAACTAGGAGGAAGGCTCACTCTCCAAGGACAATTGGGTCTCTAACCAAGGACTAATTGGTATTAAGTCATTTCTCAGGGATACAGATTCTCCTTCAGCGAACTCCCAGTTCCAAGAGGGTACCCAGACCTCCCCCCAAACCAGTGGGCAGAGGCATTAAAACAGGTAAAAACACTAATGTCCCAGGGAGCAGTAGAACCTGTCCCTCAGGATCAAACGGGAAAAGGTTTTTACTCCAGACTATTCCTCCTTCCCAGAAAAGAGGGCACTTGGCAGTCCATCCTGGATCTGTCCAAACTGGACACCACCTTGGTAGTCCCGGATTCAAAATGCTAATCTTACAGCAGCTCCTGCCTATGCTCACACAAAATGCCTGGCTGGTGACACTAGACCTAAAAGATGCCTACCTCCATATGCTCATCAGGGAATCGTGCAGAAAATTCCTGCACTTCAGAGCAGGCAGTCAGCACTTTCAGTTCTCTGCACTGCCCTTTGGCTTATCTACTACTCAGAGTATTCATCAAATGCTTGGCCCCGGCTATAGCATTCTGCAGACAGAGAAATATACAGATTTACCCTTACCTGGACAGCTGCCTCATTCAGGCAAACAGCAAAGAAAAGTTGCTCCAGGATCTTCTTTGTCAAAAAATAACTCCCAACTTCCCTAGGGTTCACAATTGATGATAAAAAATCAAAGCAAAACCCCACCAGGAAAATTGTTTTCCTAGGAGCCGTGCTAGACGCAGCAACCCTAATGGCTTTCCTATCCCCAGAAAAGTAGAGCTTCCTGCCTCTCTCCTTCACCCAGCTGACTTCCATTAGTCCCCTCACTGCAAGGAAGTTCCTGCAAGCCCTGGGATACATGACATCTTGCATCCTTCTCATCCCTCTCACCAGGCTTCACATGAGAAAGCTTCACTGGTACTTAAAGAACCTTTGGTGTCAGGACTCTGTCCCTAGAGACCATTCTCCCGCTGTTCCGTTGCATAAGGGATGGATTTCTCTGGTGGGCAGAGGCCTGTGCCATGAACAAGGGTCTTCCCTTCATCCTCTGCCCTTCCGGCCAGACCATCATCACAGACACCTCAGACATAGCTTGGGACCCTCACCTAGCAGGCAGGTGTACCCAAGGCCGTTGGAATGCTCAGCAACATCACTTGCACATCAACCACAAATGATGGCAGTGCAAAACGCTCAGACTTCCTTCCAACCCCACCTCAGGCCAGGGGTCCTCTTTATAAAAACAGACACCACCACAGTAATGTGGTACATAAACAAGCAGGGGGGCACCCAATCTTATCCCATGTGCAGGTTAGCGTGACTCTATGGCTTACAGCCACCTCCATGGGGCTACACCTGATTGCCCAATACTTACCAGGGATCAACAACACACTGGCAGACCACCTAAGCAGAAACTTGCTGGGCCCCATGAATGGCAGCTCCACAGTGAAATCTTTCTGCAATTCTTCCAGGAGTGGGGGACCCCAGAGGTGGACCTCTCTGCCTCACACCTCAACCACCAGCTGCACAAGTTTTGTACCAGGGAGTATCCCCTCCTAGCATGGAAGGTGGATGCCTTGACCTTCCCTTGGAGCTCCCTCTTTGTGTACGCATACCCTCCTCTGTCCCTTATTCCCAAGGTTCTGATCAAAATAAGAGGAGAGAACAAAGGCCATCCTCATCACTCCAGATTGGCCCAGACGGCATTGTTACCCCTTACTATGCAATCTGACCTTACAGACCCCCAAAGCTGCTAACTCTAAGGTCAGATCTCCTGACGCAGGAGAGGGGGAAGGTATTGCACCCAGACCTACAGACTCTCAAGACTTTCAGCATGGCTCATACACTAAAAACTAACAAGAAGTCACTGTTAAGCAAAATGGGTCCTGGACATCATCACAGAGGCCAGAAGGCCCAGCACAAGAAAAATGTTGTGCTGGAAAAGATTCTGCTCCTGGAAACAAAAGGGGGTTAGTACCTCCCAACCATCCATCCCTCACATCCTGGATTACTTAGCAGAGTTGCTCAATAATGGCCTCTCTATTAAAATCCATGCCTTGCCAATCTCTGCCCATTAAGATTCAGACCCACCCCTCTTCTCTCACCCTTTGAGTAAGCAATTCCTCAGAGGGGCTTCTAATATCAGGCCTCCCATGAGATGACCAACTCCTTCCTGGGACCTGAATTATGTGTTAGAGAAACTAACCTTGCCTCCTTTCGAACTTGCTGCTTTGCCGCAGAATTGAAATACCTCTCCTGGAAGACTGCCTTCCTACTAGCTATCACCTCAGCCAGAAGGGTCTCAGAATTTCAAGCTCTCATGGCTGTCGAGCCCTTCATAATTTTCCATGCAGACAAGGGGGAAAGAATTATATACTCACTGGATGTGCACAGACAACTCTGATACTATCGGACAGCACTAAGCCATTCAGAAAAACTGACCAGCTTCTTGTAAGCTTTGTCCCAGGGGCAGAGAGAGCCCTTCTCCAAACAAACCATTTCCAAATGGATTTCACACTGTGTCCATATATTCTTCATGTTTCACTGTTGCAGTCCTTACATTTGTGTTGTCTGCTTGCAGGTAGCCCTCAGTTGGCCTGATTAATAAAGTCTTGGGTCCTGCGTCGTTTGCTGTCCCTTCTTCCATGACATCAGGGGTATAAAACATGCAACCGATGCCACGCACCATCAGTCGTCTGCATATTTTCACCTCTAAATATTTCGATTCTCTGTTTAATTATCCAGAAATGTCATTGGTTAGCCATCTGACTACCGGGATTCCGAAAAATGCAAAGATAGACAGGCCGCCGAGGTCCAAAAGTGCTGACTAAGCTTCTAAGCCAGTTGCCAGTTCGCAGGTACTCAGTGAGGTGCTTTTGCAGTCCCTGATAATCACTACTTATGATTCGCAGGCCTCTACTGAGACCCATTCGGAGTCCGGTATGCTGCAAGATGCTTCAACTATGGAACCCGTGAATGTCTCTACCTTAGATGGGTCCGGAGACGCTGTGCAGGCACCGGCTTCTGAGGGTGTATTCAGGCCTACGGACTTGCATATTAAACAGATGCCTCCTTCTGTACTTGGGGCTAAATCTTGAAACCATGCCTAGAAAACTGATGCCCAGACTGCATGGTCAGGCCTCTATGCCTAAAAAAAGCAAAGTACTCTGTTAAGCATGGAGGCTACTCAACTGGTACCAGAAGAGGACAAGGTTTCTATTAGACTTTCCTGGTACCCAGAAAAGACCATTCATGGTGTCCGATCCTGGACCAGTCTATTAAAGATGCTGACTCTCTTCCTATGCTAGGCAAAGATGCCTGGTTGGCAACACTAGATTTAAAAGAAGCATACCTGCACATCCCAATCGGCGAATCTTGCAGAAGATACCTACACTTCAAAGCAGGCTGCATGAACTATAGTTCTCTGCACTGCCCTTTGTGAATACCCTGGGCACATCTAGCCAAAGTGCCTAGCTCCAGTTATTGCATTTTGCAGGCAAAGAAATATTCAGATATACCCATACCTGGATGATTGTCTGTCTAATTCAGGCAGAATACCAGGAAATACTTTTGAATCATCTGGCCTTTGTACAAAGGGTGCTAACTTATCTGGGGTACACCGTAAATGAAAATAAATCACACCTGGTACCCTGTCAACAAATTATATTCCTGGGAGCCAGCTTGAATACAACTTCCCAGATGGCTTTCCTCACGCCAGAGAAATAAATTCATTTGACAAACTACTTCAAACAAGTGGCCACAAAAACCCTGCTATCTGCAAGACAAATACTGCAGGCCTTTGGGTTCATGGCCTCCTGCATTCTTCTAATTCCATATGCAAGACTGCACATGAGGAAACTACAGTGGTATCTAAAAAGCCTGTGGTGTCAACATTCTCAGAATCTAGAAGTAATGATTCCTATCTTACCTTGCGTATGCCTAGAGTTCCTTTAGTGGGCAGAGGCCTGTTACCAAAACAAGGGACTACCATTCACACCACCCTCTTGATGCCCAAACCCTAACAGACGCATTAGATTATGCATAGCGGGGCTCACCTGGCAGGGAAGTGCATTCAGGGCAAATGGAACACAAGTCAAATGCACCTGCACATCAATCTAAAAGAAATGTTAGCTGTACAGAATGCTCTGACAGCCTTCAAGGACTACATTCTTCCAGGACAATTAATGGTAAAGACTGACAATACCACTGTTATGTGGTACATAAGCAGGGGAGGGTACACATTCTTGCTCCCTCTGCAGACTAGCCATGGCATTGTGGAACACAGCCTTGAGCTGCCAAGTGCATCTACAAGCTCAATTCCTGCCAGGAAAACTAAATACACTGGCAGACGGACTAAACAGAACTCTCATGGACCCACACAAGTAGAAACCGGAACCAAGGATTTTCAACATGTTGACAAGCAAATGGGGGAGCCCAGATATAGACCTGTTTGCCCCCCCCCCCCGAACTATCAATTGGAAATATTTTGCACAAGGACTCCCCACAAATAAGCTTGGAAAGTGGATGCTCTGCCCTTCAGCTGGAAAAACCTCATAGTTTGTCTTTCCTCCTTAGGCTGTGCTCTCCAAAGTACTACTAAAGATCAAACAAGACAAACCAAGGACGATTTTTGATTGCACCAGACTGGCCACGCCAACACTGGTACCCCCTCTTGTGCAGTGCGTCACTGTGGACCCCATGGCACCTGCCTCAGACTCTTATCCTGCTGTCTAAGCAGGAGAACCAGATTCTGTGCCCTCAGCTTCAAGCACTGAACCTAACAGCCTGGCTAATTACCTAATCTCTCCTTTACCAACTCTCAGTAAACCAGTGATGAATATCATTTTAGAGGCAAGGAGGCCTAGTACTAGAAAATCTTATGCTGAAAAATGGAAAAAATTCTGTGCCTGGAACCATTCTCAAGGGATGGGCACAGCAGTGCCCAATTTACCTCAGATTTTACAATACTTAACTGAGCTGCTTCGCAAGGGGCTGTCTTTTTCCTCAATAAAAATTCACGCATCAGCCATTTCAGCTAACACAGAACCCTCCCCTCTTCTCTCCACTGCTAAAGCAGTTCTTCAGAGGGGCCAAGAATTTAAGACCACCCAGGAGAGCTCCACCTCCAGCCTGGGACCTTAACTTTGTATTGGAGAAACTCACCCTTCCTCCTTTCGAGCCAGTTGCTACTGCAGATTTAAAATTCCTTTTCTTGGAAAACCGCTTTCCTTTTAGCAATTACAGGCCCTTATGGCAGTGGAGCCTTTCATCATTTTTCATGCGGACAGGGTGTCCCTCAGGACCAATCCCTCTTTCATGCCAAAGGTGATATCCAGTGTGACCCTTAATCAGTCCATTCATTTGCCACCCTTCTTTCCTAATCCACAGAACAAAGGGGGTGGATACTGCACTCCTTAGATGTGCACAGACAACTTGGATTCTACTTGGACAGACTAAACCTCAAAGGAAATCTCAACTGCTGATGACATTTGCTGCAGGGACAGAGGGGAAGGCTATTTCAAAGCAAAACTATCTTCAAATGGATAGACCATTGCATTCATTTCTGCTATAAGCACCATGGAAAACCTATCCCACAAGGAATCGGACCCCACTCAACCAGGGCTTCATCTTCCTCTACATACTTTCTCAGAGGCGTACCTACCAGGGACATCCTAGAAGCTGCTACCTGGAGTTTTGTACATACTTTCACCGACCATTGCCATTTTCCAATTTTCTCTAAATCCAGAGGTGGCTTTGCCACTGCAGTCTTGCAGGGCCTTGTAGCTGGTCCTAATGCTATCTAAATTCTTCCTCCATCCTTAGCTTTAGGAATCTACCCAAATGTGATGAATGCAACAGTGAAGCACGAAGAACTTGGTACAGATGTCCTTCATGGATGCATCTGCAGTCCTAACAAATGGGTTGTCCTGTCCTCAGGCAACCCTTCGGTCGGCCGGATTCCAAAGTCTGGGTCTGGCCTCGGCTGATGTCGCACTTCACCCGACGTCATAGCTGCAGTTCTTCGGGTATAAAGGCATCAGCCGACGCCATTTTCCTCAGTCTTTCTTGCCGCGTGCGCCAAGCAGAAGCTGTTCGCAAGTGCCGGTCGGTCAGAACCAGAGATTACTACTACCGAAGACTTCTAAAAAGCTAAGTACCCCGTTGGGGACTCTTTCTTGCCTCAGCCGATGTCAGAAAAAGTGAATAACTGTTTAACTTGTGGGAAACAAATACCTCATAAAGATTTCCACTCTTACTGCCTACCTTGTTTAGGCCCAGACCACGACGTAGCAGCTTGTCTAGCCTGTGCTTCTTTCAACCGACGGACACTTAAACGTCGGTCGGAATTTGCTGAGGAGTTTTTCGGCTCCGCTTTTGCTTATAACATGCCGTCGGAGACTCCGACTTCGCAATTTACTAAAAAGCGCAAGGAAAAGGACCGACACTCGCAGTCCGCGGTTTCGGCCGAAACCCCGGTTAGGTCAACAGCGAGTGTCTCTGTTTCGGCTGAAACCGAGTCCACGGTCCTTCCTTCGGCCGAAAGCTTGCCTCCTGCTGAGGCCTCATCCAGCATGGCAGAATCTGCTACTGAAATCCCACCTGCTCCTACAGGATCCCAGGATTTATCTGATACTATTCCTTTAGATATATCTACTCCTGCACGTGGAGCTGCTAGGCCTCCTGCATCCATGTCGATTAAGGCTTTTGCCAGGGCTAAAGCAGCAAAATCTACCAAGAGTGTGCCTGCTAAGACCCCCTCTCACAGGCCTAGCTCTAGTACTCAAATGCTTAGTCTAGCAGAGGATCTTATTTCCTTGATCCGGGGATCCCAACCTCACCCTGACAGGGCCTCTCACCCACCTCCAGAGAAGAGGCCTAGAGCAGAGCCCCCTGAGCCAGTTTCTACAGATTACTCCTCTGATGATTCAGAACATACAGACCCTCCTGAGGGCCCTTATTCTCCTTATGAGGACTCCATTCCTTCTGCCTCTCCTCCTGAGGAATTTTCTTTTGGGGAAACCTTGCATGCTATGAGGGAACAATTTCAATGGCAGGGCCAGGATTTCTCAGACTCTAGGAAAAGGCTTAGGGCCTTTTTGCATTTGCCACAGCATAGGCCTTTAGCCATCCCTCCAGTACTTACTGTTGTGGATGATGCATTTAATGATGCTTGTTCTGCTCCTGATTCACTTCCTCCGGACCCTGCTAAGCCCGACAGGTACTACAGGGTTCCGGACACACATTTTCATTTGTATAAGGCTCCTCTTGCAGATCCTAAAACTATTTCACAGGGACCCAAGGCAGTAGCAACTACCTCTGCCAAAAACCCCCTCCCCTCTGAAAGGGAATCCAGGGCCTTAGAGAGATGGGGTAAAAAAGTTTACACTTCTGCTACTCTTTCAGCTAGGGCCTTAAACTGTCAATTCCACATGATTCAGTATCAGGAATTTATGTTAGACCAGTTAACTAAAAAACTGTCCTCGCCTGAACCATTAGACAAAAAATCTCTTCAGGAAATGGTACATAACATTCAGCAGGTCAGTAATCATTCCTTAAAATGCGGCTATGATGCACTGGAGGCTTCCTTTAGATCAGCTATGACTGGTACAGTGATCAGAAGGCATGCATGGTTAAAAGAGCAGTCCTTACCAGACCATGTTAAATCAAAGCTTCTAGATGCTCCCATGGATAAGCTCAATTTGTTTGGCTCCCCTGCACAGCAGGTGCTGAAGAAGGTGGAAGAGAAAGCAAAATCTGTACAGACAGTCAAGGATTTCTTACAGGTCCAGCCTCCAAGGTTTAGTAGGAACTGGCCTTCCAAGAATTGGTCCTTTCCAGACACCAGAACACAGAGAGGCAGGAATAGGCGCCCGAGAGGCAGGGGTCAATCCAGAGGTGCCTACAGGGGGCGTCAGTGGCAGCCCAACCAGCGAAGTACTGCCACAGATCCAGCCACTACCACTTCCACAGGACAATCACAGTGACTTGGCTCTGAGACCGCCTACCAGGGAACAACTAGAAGCACCCTTGGGCGGGAAACTAGCCTTATTTTCAGAAAACTGGCATCACATCACAGGAGACAAATGGATTTTACAGACAATAGACCAAGGTTACAGGTTTCGCTTCCATACTCTGCCAAGGAAGAGAGGATTGCCAAACCTACCTCCAAATCAAAAGAAAAAAGCTCTAGAACAAATAGACCACTTGATAAGGATGAGAGCTATAGAAAAGGTACCGTCTATGGAACAAGGGCAAGGATTTTACTCCAGACTTTTCCTGGTGCCAAGAAAAGAAAACCAATGGAGACCTATTCTCGACCTGTCCGCTCTAAACACATATCTCATTGTTCCAAAATTCAAGATGCTGACCCTACAGCAGCTCCTTCCCATGCTGGGCAAGGAGTCTTGGCTGGTTACTCTAGATCTCAAGGAGGCATACCTGCACGTCCCCATTCGACCAAATTGCAGAAGATACCTCAGATTTCTTGTAGGATCAGAGCATTATCAATTCTCAGCATTGCCCTTTGGCTTATCTACTGCGCCCAGAGTATTCACGAAATGCCTGGCATCAGTAATTGCTTATTGCAGGCTTCAGGGGATTCAAATTTACCCTTACCTGGACGACTGCCTGTTACAAGCGGACAACAAAAACAAATTAGAAAAAGATTTGAAAAAGGTCATTCATCTACTATAAGCCTTGGGGTACACAGTCAATATAAAAAAGTCAAGGCTGATACCATCCCAGACATTAACTTTCTTGGGTGCAGAACTGGACACTTCAAATCAAATGGCATCCCTCACAGCAGAAAAACAGAGGCACCTTCCTCTCTATTTCATGGCATTAACAACGCAGAACCAGCTAACAGCAAGGAAAGTCCTGCAAGCCCTGGGTTACATGGCATCCTGCATAATATTGATTCCACATGCCAGACTACATATGAGGAAGTTGCAATGGTACCTAAGGAATTTATGGTCTCAGCACAAGCACAGCTTAGAAACCCAAATTCCAATAATTCCATGCCTGAAGCAAGAGTTCCAATGGTGGGCCCAGGCCTGTCAATTGAACAAAGGATTGCCCTTCCACAGCCCTCAACCAAGCCAGACTATCACCACGGACGCATCAGACCTCGGTTGGGGGGCACACATGCTGGACAAGTGCATACAAGGCCTATGGACTCAAGAGCAGCAGAACCTACACATAAATCAAAAGGAGATGCTGGCAGTAAAACTGGCAATCCAGACATTCAGACCGCTTCTTCAACAGGGTCAATTGCTGATAAGGACGGACAACACCACAGTTATGTGGTACATCAACAAACAGGGAGGCACACATTCATACCCTCTATGCCGGATGGCAATGGACCTCTGGAATGTGGCCCTGAGCTACAACATTCAGCTACAGGCAATATTTGTACCAGGAAAAGAAAATATACTAGCAGACATCCTAAGCAGAACTACCACGGATGCCCACGAATGGATGCTGCATCCAGACATCTTAAAATCCATTACAAGGAAATGGGGACTACCAGAAATAGACTTATTCGCATCCCCACACAACCACCAATTGAAAAAATTCTGCACAAGGGCATACCACCCACTTGCTTGGAAGGTGGACTCCCTCTCTTTCAGTTGGAAAAACCTGACAACATATGCATTCCCACCTCTTCCTTTGATGCACAAGGTGCTACTGAAGATCAAAGAAGACCGGCCAAGGATCATCCTGATAGCTCCAGACTGGCCGAGGCAGCATTGGTACCCATTACTGAGGAGTATGTCTCGGGAACAAATATGGCCTCTACCCCTAGTTTCCTTACTGCTAACACAGAACAACTTCAAAACCCTGCATCCAAACCTAAAAACGCTGCAGCTAGCTGCCTGGCACATTGCATAAGACACAATAACCCAGATTTATCTCAAAGGGTTAAGGACATTATCTTGGAGGCTCGCAGACCCTCAACAAGGAAAACTTATTCAGCAAAATGGAAAAGATATCTCATTTGGAGTGCAGCAAAAGGAGAATATGTGTCACTGGTAAACATAGCTAATATCCTGGAATACTTGGCAGAACTTTTCCACAATGGCCTGTCCTATTCTTCCATTAAGATTCATGCATCAGCCATTTCGGCAGAATACAACATGGATCCTCCAGTCTTCTCACATCCTCTACTCAGGCAGTTTCTGAGAGGAATTAAAAATGTAAAACCACCAAGGAAGCCACCATTGCCCGCTTGGGACTTGAACTTTGTACTAGAAAAATTGACACTCCCTCCTTTTGAACCAGCAGCAACAGCAGAATTACAGTATTTATCATGGAAAACTGCTTTCCTGCTTGCAATCACTTCAGCAAGAAGGGTTTCTGAATTACAGGCATTAATGGCAGTACAACCCTTCCTTATCTTCCATCAAGATAGAGTGTCCTTGAGAACTAATCCTACTTTTATGCCAAAGGTGGTTTCCAGGGTATCTTTAAACCAAGCTATCCACCTGCCTACATTCTTCCCCAACCCACAGAACAGGGGAGAAAGGCTATTACATACCTTGGATGTACATAGACAATTGCGCTACTACCTGGACAGAACCAAGAACAATAGAAAAACTGACCAGTTACTGGTAGCATATGCAACAGGAATGGAAGGAAAAGCAATTTCAAAACAGACAATCTCTAAGTGGATAGGAAATTGCATTAGATTTTGTTACTCTTACCATGGGAAGACCGCTCCAAAAAACATCAGACCTCATTCCACAAGGGCTACAGCCACTACTACAGCTTTTCTACGAGGAGTGGCTACCAAAGACATTTTAGAGGCTGCTACTTGGAGCTCCGTGCATACATTTGCCAAGCATTATAATCTACCCTTATACTCCAGATCCCGAGCTGGTTTTGCCACTGCTGTTTTGCAAGGGATCTTATCTACACCATAATCTTATTACTACCTCCTCCCCCAGTTTGGCTTTGGTATTCTACCCATTTGTTAGGACTGCAGATGCATCCATGAAGGACATAGTACAGTTTTGTACCTACCATAAATGTAGATGTCCGAAGGGTATGCATCTGCAGTCAGGATTACCCTCCCTCCTTCCCCTCTGTGGTACTCCTAGGGTATTTGCCCATCTTCTAGCTAGCTGGGGGAATCTATTATGGTGTATTTGTTTGTATATATGTACATACATGTTTATTTCTTAGTTGCTGTCTGTTATTTGGAAACTTTACTTTATCCAAATTTAGCCTTCCTAGAGGGCACCTGGCATCTGGGGCAAGAAACACTGAGGAAAATGGCGTCGGCTGATGCCTTTATACCCGAAGAACTGCAGCTATGACGTCGGGTGAAGTGCGACATCAGCCGAGGCCAGACCCAGACTTTGGAATCCGGCCGACCGAAGGGCTGCCTGAGGACAGGACAACCCATTTGTTAGGACTGCAGATGCATACCCTTTGGACATCTACATTTATGGTAGGTACAAAACTGTACTTTATGTACACTTACCATAAATGTAGATGTTGGTGTATTCACTTTTGCAGTCCTGGTTACCCTCCCTTCAGCCCCCTGACTTTTGGCTATGCCTATTCTCTCTCTTACAATGCTTTAAAAGCTTTTTGGTGTATTTGCTTTTTGTTGGAGGTATAACCTTGTATATTTATAAATTTAATTGCTTCCCATTAGGAGGGCACCTGACATCTGGAGCAAGAAAAACTGATGTAATGACATTGGCTGCTTGTTTTATACCCATGATGACCTGATGTCACAGAAGAGGAGATTGCAACTGACGTAGGACCCAAGACTTTGTTAATCAGGCCAACTGAGGGCTACTGCAAGCAGAGTAGCATCCTGCCTTCGCCCAGAATTATATCACAATATAAGGACAAAATGATTTGACTTCAACAATTGGCTAAGCTTCTGGTGTCATTCAAAGGGGATCCAGTATCTGTCTGCCTGGGACGACATGATCGGACCA
The DNA here is from genome assembly GCF_019279795.1 of Protopterus annectens. Lineage (NCBI taxonomy): Eukaryota > Metazoa > Chordata > Ceratodontiformes > Protopteridae > Protopterus > Protopterus annectens. Next base: position 1,302,300,899 of record NC_056746.1, on the reverse strand, counting down.
CGATGCTTTGCCAGAGATGGTCTGCACCTGTCTCCTCTGGGATTCAGGTTACTGGCTAAGGCTCTTTCCACCCCTATAGTGCCTTTTTTTTAGGCAAAGTTCAAAGGACAAAACCACCACTGTAACTGGTACAAGCATGCAAAATCTGAAGGTAATGCTACTCAATGCTAGAAGTCTAAACCACAAAATGCACTCTCTCGAGGCGCTCCTAAAAATGGAGAACATAGATATCTGTGCAGTAACTGAGACCTGGTTCAAGGCTCCAGAGAGCACCCCTGCAATACCAGGCTACAACTCTTACCACACTTTTTTTTTCGGCCACCAAACCAGGATCGAAACACTAAAGGTGGAGTGCCCATATTCACCAAAGATATTCACACCACCAGGTTAGTTACCCAACACAATGCGTCTGAAATTCTCCAGGTGCAACTAACACTAGGTAAGACTGTAATCCAAATTCTAGCTTGCTACAGATCCCCCACCATGCCCCAAGATTCTTACTACACCTTTCTAAACGTACTGGAAAATATTAATATACAACCAAACGCCCTAATACGGGGTGATTTCAACTACCCTGCCATTAACTGGGAAAATTACTTGTGCACCAACACCTTTGCCCAACAGTTCTTGGAATTCATAAATTCCAATGCCCTGGATCAACTAATCCATAGTCCCACCAGGGGCTTCAATATCCTAGACCTGGTCATTACCAACATGGGAAATTGATGCTCCACACCTGTGGTCACCCCCTCGTTGGTCAGGTCAGACCATTAGCTAATCACCCCACCCCACCCCAGTAAGGAAACCCTCTGTAAAAAAAAAAAAAAAAAAAAAAAAAAAAAAACTTCTCCAAGGCCAACTTCATGCTACTCAAGTTAGAAGTTACAAACTTCATAACACACACGCAGACGGGAACTGAAAGTTCCGACTGCTGAGTCTTGCACTAAGGCACTGTATGAGCACATCCACTCATGCATGAATCGTGCCATCCCAGATAGAACCAAGGTGCTCTCCTCCAAAAAAAGGAAGCCAATCTGGTGGTCCCCTGCCATAAACTAACTTTACAACAAAAAGAAAAAAACTGTGGCAGAAGAGGAAAATCCCAGGATGCAAAAAACCCCCTTACCAGCCTCCGTATGAAGCTGTGATCCCTCATAAAATCATCCAAAGCTAGTTACAAAAATAAAATTGCCAAAGATTCCAAAGACAACCACAAGGCATTCTATAACTGTCAAGAATCTAAACGGCAATGCTCAGATCTGCTCTGAGCTACAGCAGAATGGTATTAAATATACTGATCCCAAGGATATTGCCAATATCCTGGCAGATCGATTCAGTGCCAACTTTACCCCCCTTTCACTCCCTAAATGGCCCATCTCAATACTGGAAGATTGCCAAATTCCAGTAATACCGGCCACACAGGTAAACGCACTCTCCAAAGCTAAGAATACAGCTTCAGTGGGATGAGATGACATCCCGGGCTGCGGACTACATGAACTACAAAATGAACCGGCACATCACCCAAGTGTCATGTTTAATCATACCCTCACCTCAGGCTTCATGCCCACTGAGTGGCGCACAGCTACAGATGTTCATCATGCATACAGCTGCAGTCATAACAGAAGGGTTATCCTGCCATCAGGCGGGTCCCCGGTCGGCCAAATTCCAAAGTCTAGGTCCGGCGTCGGTTGTCGTCGCTTCTTCCCTGACATCAGTGCGGCAGGGTTATATAAGAGGCAGCCGACGCCATTTTCTTCAGTCATTCTTGCCGTGCGGTGCCCAAAGCAGAAGCAGTTCGCAAGTGCAGGTCGGCCAGCTCCTGAGATTTACGAAAGTATTTCAGCCAAGGTCTTCTTGAAAGCTAAGTACCCCGTTGGGGAAACGTTTCTTGCCTCAGACCGATGTCCGACAAAGTTAATAATTGCATTTCATGTGGGAAGCAAATACCGCACAAGGATTTCCACTCTCTGTATACTTTGCTTAGGCCCAGACCACGACGTCTCGGCCTGCCGTTTTTGTGCTAGATTCAATAAGTGCACTATTAAGCGTCGGGCGGAGTTCGCCCTTCACTTTTTGGCAAAAAATTTAATTATATTATGTCGGATACTCCGACTCCAGTTTTGAGCAAAAAACGCAAAGATAAGGACAGACATACGAGGACTGCACCACCTTCTGAAACCACGCTAAGGCCGACTACTGGTTCTCCGGTACTCAGCGAGGCGCCTACGCAGCCCCTGAGTACCGATGACAATGCATTACCGGTGTCTTCAGTACCCGAGGTTGCAGGCACCTCGGCCCCCTTTCCTACTACAGATCCCGACGCCACTCCTGGCAGGGAAACTCAGAATTTAGACAGGCCTGCCATTTCTCAAGGGGTCTTCAGGCCTTCCTCCTTCTCCATTAAAGCCTTCACTAAATCTAAAGCAGCCATGAAAACCAAAAAAAACAGGTTCCTCAGACCCCCTCTCAAGGCACCATGCCTAAAAAAACAGATGCTTAAAATGGCTGAGGATTTGTCATGGGTTCTCAACCCCCTCTGACAAAAGGCCCAGATTAGAGGAAGACTGCCCTTCCGCAGATCAAGCTTCTATTACCTCAGAACTATCTGTGGACCAGGATTATGCCTATTCTCCATTCGAAGACTCTGATGCAGGGGAGTCTATTCTCTCGGTCTCCCCCCCTGAGGACTTCTCTTTTGGGGAAACCCTGCATACTTTGAGGGAACACTTTCACTGTGAAGGCCAAGATTACTCAGATTCCAAGAAAAGGCTCAGGGAATTTCTTCTGCTCCCCCAGCATAGGCCTCTGGCTATCCCTCCTGTTTTAGATATATTGGATGATGTGTACACAGAAGCCAGCCTTAATCCTGATTCTTTGCCTCCAGCTCCTGTTAAACCAGACAGGTATTACTGGGTTCCTGACTCTCTCACCAGTTCCTATATAAAAGCCATACTGCTGACCCAGAAACAATTTCACAGGGTCCCAAGGGAATTAAGGCCTCTACTGCTAAAAATCCATTACCTTCAGAGAGGGATTCCAGAGCTTTAGGAAGGTGGGGGAAAAGTGTACACCTCGGCCACTTTAACCATGAGGGCATTAAACTGTCCGTTCCATATGTTAAAGTATCAACAGTTTTTGATATCTCAGCTGAAAAGTAAGATGACACAACCAGATTTAAGAGTTGCAGGATTTGTTGCATGGTGCAGAGCAAGTGGGTAAACATATCTTGCAGTGTGGATGTCCTTCAAGGATGCATCTGCAGTCATCACATATGGGTTGTCCTGCCTCAGGCAGCCCTTCGGTCGGTCCGGCGTCAGCTGATGTCGCCCTTTCCCCGACGTCAGAGCGCCTGGGGTATAAAAGCGTCAGCCGATGCCATCTTCCTCAGTCTTTCTTGCCGCGTGGTGCCCGAAGCAGTTCGCAAGTGCCGGTCGGCCAGCTCTTGTAATTCGGCTACCGAAGACTTCAAAAGCTAAGTACCCCGTTGGGGACTCTTTCTTGCCTCAGCCGATGTCAGATAAAGTTAATAATTGCTTAACTTGTGGGAAACAAATACCTCATAAGGATTTCCACTCTTACTGCCTCCCCTGCCTAGGCCCAGACCACGCCGTCTCGGCCTGTTCAGCCTGTGCTTCCTTCAACCGACACACTCTTAGACGTCGGGCGGAGTTTGCAGAGGAATTTTTTGGCGCTAGTTTTTCGTACAATATGCCGTCTGAGACTCCGACTTCACATTTAACAAAGAAATGGAAGGACAAGGACAGACACACGCGGGCCGCGGTTTTGGCTGAAACCACGGCCAGGCCTACTGCGAGTGTGTCTGTCTCGGCTGAAACCGAGTCCTTGGTACTTCCGACCCCCGAAACCGCTCAACCGACAACCTCGGCCCCGGAGGCCCCTGCTGAGTCGGTTATTGAATTTCCTTCTGAAACTGGTGTCTTGGAAACTTCCGACACCATTCCTCTAGACAAAACTACACCAGCACATGGTGCAGCCAGGCCTCCTGCATCCATGTCCATAAAGGCATTCACCAGGGCTAAAGCTGCTAAACACACAAAAGCTATGCCTCCCAGGGTTATTCCTCAGGGACCCACTACAAGTTCACAGATTCTAACTTTAGCAGAGGACCTTATTTCCTTAATTAGGGGCTCTCAACCCCATCCGGACAGGGGCTCTCAACCTCCTCTAGACAAAAGGCCCAGGGTTGAGCCCTCTGATCCCCACTCCTCAGAGGAGGCCTCTGATGGCTCTGCTCTCTCGGACTACCAGGAGGAGGTTTTCTCGGCCTACGAGGATTCCGATGCAGAGGAATGTATCCCCTCGGCCTCCCCTCCTGAAGAACTATCCTTCGGGGAGACCCTTCACACTATGAGAGAGCATTTCAAATGGCAGGGCCAGGAATTCTCTGATTCCAGGAAAAGATCAAGAACTTTTCTGCATTTACCTCAGCATAGACCTTTGGCTATTCCTCCTGTTTTGAATGTCATTGATGATGTGTACTCTTGAGTCTAGCATAACCCCTGATGCTCTTCCTCCGGCCCCTGTCAAACCCGATAGGTACTACAGGGTCCCGGACTCTCTTCATTTTCTTTACAAGGCCCACTCTGCTGATCCAGAAACTATTTCCCAGGGCCCTAAAGGGGTTGCAGCTGCCACTACTAAAAATCCACTCCCCTCTGAAAGGGAGTCCAGGGCTTTAGAGAGATGGGGTAAAAAGTGTACACTTCTGCTACTCTTTCTATGAGGGCATTAAATTGTCAATTTCATATGATACAGTACCAAGAGTATTTGTTAGATGGATTGCATAAGAAACTGTCTTCACCTGAACCCCTAGATCGCAAATCACTTCAGGATTTGGTACATAACTCCCAGCAGGTTAGCAACCATTTCTTGCAGTGTGGTTATGATGCATTGGAAGCTTCGTGTAGGTCAGCTATGACAGGTGCAGTCATATGTAGGCATGCTTGGCTGAAGGAGCAATCTCTGCCAGACCATGTTAAAGCTAAGCTTCTGGATGCAAGCAAAAGTTATTTGGCTCCAGTGCTCAGGAGGTCTTAAAGAAATTTGAGGAAAAGGCAAAATCTGTACAAACAGTCAAAGATTTTCTACAAGTCCAACCACCAAGATTCAGCAGAAATTGGCCTACCAAAAATTGGTCCTTTCCGGACACAGAAAGATTTCAGAGAGGCAAGAACAGACGTGCCAGAGGTAGAGGGCAAGCTAGAGGCTCCTAAAGAGGACGTCAATGGCAGCCTCCCAACCAGAGAGGTAGTGCAGGACCTACAACTGCTGCACAAGGACAGACTCAATGACTTTGCTTTGACTCCGCCAACCAGGGCTCAATTAGAAGCACCTTTGGGCGGAAAGCTTTCTTTATTCTCAGAAAATTGGCACAGTATTACAAGAGACAAATGGACGCTGCAAATTAGACAAAGGATACAGGTTCCATTTTCACACATTGCCAAAAAGAAAAGGCATGCCAGACCTGCCACCAAATCAAAGGGCAGAGGCTTTGAAACAAATCTCCAACTTAATGCAAATGAAAGCTATAGAAAAGGTTCCTCTTTCAGAACAAGGCCAAGGGTTTTTATTCCAGACTATTCCTTGTTCCAAGAAAAGAAAATCAGTGGAGGCCTATTCTCGACTTGTCCGCACTGAATACTTATCTCATTGTGCCAAAATTCAAAATGCTGACTCTACAGCAACTCCTTCCCATGCTGGGCAAGGGGTCTTGGCTGGTGACTCTAGACCTCAAGGAGGCATACCTGCATGTCCCTATCAGACAAAGTTGCAGAAGACACCTCAGATTTCTTGCAGGTTCAGAGCATTATCAATTCTCAGCATTGCCCTTTGGCTTATCTACTGCGCCCAGAGTATTCACGAAATGCCTGGCATCAGTAATTGCACACTGCAGACTTCAGGGGATTCAAATATACCCATATCTGGACGACTGCCTTATACAAGCGGACAGCCAACAAACTTTGGTAAAGGACTTGAGTTATGCCATCCACCTACTGCAGGCCTTGGGATATACAGTCAACATTCACAAATCAAGACTTGTTCCATCCCAAAGAATAACTTTTCTGGGTGCAGATCTGGACACAACCACCCAAATGGCTTTTCTCACAGAAGAAAAACAAAGACAACTACCGGATTACTTCAAGAATCTGACAAGACAAACTCAGCTGACTGCAAGGAAAATCCTGCAGGCCCTGGGTTACATGGCATCTTGCATTCTTTTGATTCCACAAGCAAGGCTGCATATGAGGAAACTACAATGGTACCTAAGGAGTTTATGGACTCAGCACAGTCACAGCTTAGAAGCTTTGATCCCACTCTTTCCATGCCTCCAAAAGGAATTTCTGTGGTGGGCTCAAACAAGCCGGTCAAACAGGGGTCTGCCCTTCAGCAAACCAATAGCCAGCCAAACCATTACAACGGACACTTTAGACCACGGTTGGGGAGCACACATGGAGGGCAGATGTATTCAAGGACTATGGTCACAAAGGGAGCTACGCATGCACATAAACCAAAAGGAAATGCTGGCAGTGATACATGCAATCAAGGCCTTCAAACTCTTTCTGCATCAAGGCCACCTGCTAATAAGGACAGACAACACCACAGTTATGTGGTACATAAACAAGCAAGGAGGCACCCATTCCTACCCTCTTTGCAGACTGGCAATGAATCTTTGGGAACTTTCCTTGAAACTCAATATAGAGCTGCAATCCCAGTTTGTGCCAGGAAAAGACAATATACTGGTGGACAGCTTAAGCAGAAATATCATGGATGCACACGAATGGATGCTGCACCCAGACATCTTCCTACAGATAACACTATCATGGGGAAGGCCGGACATAGATCTTTTTGCCTCCCCCCACAATCATCAACTGAAGAAATTCTGCTCAAGGACATACCACCCACAAGCATGGAAAGTGGACGCCCTCTCTTTCAGCTGGAGAACTCTTAACAGTGTATGCATTTCCACCTCTTCCATTAATGACCAAGGTCTTACTGAAGATCAGGACAGAGCAGCCAAAAGTGATTCTGATAGCTCCGGACTGGCCAAGACAGCACTGGTACCCACTGTTAAAGAGCATGTCATGCACGAAACCATGGCCTCTTCCTCAATGGCCACTTCTCCTGACACAGCACAATTACAAAACTCTGCATTCCAACCTGAAAACCTTGCAACTAACAGCCTGGAAAATATCTAGACTCCTCCTCAGGATAAGCTATCCAAGAGGGTGAAGGATATCATCATGGAAGCTCGCCGGCCTTCCACAAGAAAGGCATATTCAGCAAAATGGAAAAGATTTCACACTTGGAGCACCACAAAGGGCCTAGATGCGACAGTGATGAACATGGCACATATCCTGGAATACTTGGCAGAAATGCTCCACAATGGCTTGTCTTACTCTTCCATTAAAATTCATGCTTCAGCAATTTCAGCCGAGTACAATACTGATCCACCTGTTTTTTCTCATCCTCTCCTAAGACAGTTTCTAAGAGGTATTAAAAACATCAATCCTCCAAGGAAACCTCCAGTGCCTACTTGGGACCTTAACTTCGTGTTGGAAAAACTAACTCTGCCTCCCTTTGAACCAGCAGCATCTGCGGAACTACAGTTCCTGTCTTGGAAGACTGCCTTCCTTCTGGCCATAACCTCAGCAAGAAGAGTATCTGAGTTACAGGCCCTCATGGCAGTACAGCCATTTCTTATTTTTCGTCAGGACAGAGTCTCATTGAGAACCAATCCTTCATTTATGCCAAAGGTGGTATCCAGGGTCTCGTTAAACCAAGCTATTCACCTGCCTACCTTCTTTCCAAATCCACAAAACAAAGGGGAGAAACTTCTGCACACCCTGGACATACACAGGCAGTTGCGCTACTACTTGGACAGAACTAAAAGCTACAGAAAAACTGACCAGCTGTTGGTAGCACATGCTGCTGGTGCACAAGGAAAAGCAATTTCCAAACAGACAATTTCAAAATGGATAGGGAATTGCATTCGTTTTTGTTTTTCCTTTCATGGAAAAACTGTGCCAGCTAACATTAGACCTCATTCCACAAGAGCCACAGCCACAGCCTTCTTTAAGAGGGGTGGCTACCAAGGACATTCTAGAAGCTGCTACATGGAGCTCCGTGCATACATTTTCCAAGCATTACAATTTACTTTTATATTCCAGATCCAGAGCAGGCTTTGCTACGGCAGTCCTGCAGGGCATTTTAGCTACACCATCCTTTACATAGATCCTCCAACCCCAGATTGGCTATGGTATTCTACCCATATGTGATGACTGCAGATGCATCCTTGAAGGACATAGTACAGTTTTGTACCTACCATAAATGTAGATGTCCAATAGGTATGCATCTGCAGTCAGGTTTACCCTCCCTCCTTCCCCTCTTTGGTATTTATTGGGTACTTTTCCCTCTCTTAGCTAGCTGGGGTTATCTATTATGGTGTATTTGTTTTATATATAGATATATATATAGATATAGATATATATGTATGTATGTGTGTATATATATATATATATATATATATATATATATATATATATATATATATATATATATTTCTGTGCATGTTTGGAATTATTGCATTTCTCCAAATTTAGCCTTCCTTTGAGGGCACCTGGCATCTGGGGCAAGAAACACTGAGGAAGATGGCGTCGGCTGACGCTTTTATACCCTGGGCGCTCTGACGTCGGGGAAAGGGCGACATCAGCCTATGCCGCACCCAGACTTTGGAATCCGGCCGACCGAAGGGCTGCCTGAGGCAGGACAACCCATATGTGATGACTGCAGATGCATACCTATCGGACATCTACATTTATGGTAGGTACAAAACTGTACTTTTTGATGCTTTAGAGGCCTCATGTAGAGCTGCTGTTACGGGGTCTGTTATACGTAGGCATGCTTGGCTCAAAGAGCAAACCTTACCAGATCATGTCAAAGCTAAATTATTAGATGCACCTCTTCAAAAAGATGTATTGTTTGGTGTTAAAGCTGAGGAGGTGCTAAAGAAAATGGAGGAAAAAGCTAAATCAATGCAAACATTGAAAGATTTCCTGCAGGTACAGCCTCAACGTTTCAGCAGAAACTGGCCTTCAAAAAATTGGTCCTTTCCAGGCACGGACAGACCTCAAAGGGGCCGATACAGGCACCCAAGGGGCAGAGGGCAACCTCAAGGATCTTTCAGAGCCAGACAGTGGCAAGCACCAACCCCAAGAGGTGGAGAAGATAGATCAGTCTTTTAGAAAACAGACACAATAACTTCCCCCTACACCTGCCAAGCAAAGCTTTAATGGCAGCACCTTTGGGTGGAAAACTGACATTATTCTCAATAAATTGGCATATTGTTACAAAAGACAAATGGATTCTGGACATTATAGACAGAGGCTACAGGTTCCACTTTCACACCCTTCCAAAAATGAGAGGCATGCCAAACCTGCCACAAAATCAAAGGGCAGACGCACAAAAACAAGTTTCAGCTCTCATGGACATGAAAGCAATTCAAGAGGTACCTGCAAAAGAACAAGGTCAAGGGTTTTATTCCAGACTATTCCTGGTACCGAGGAAAGTCAAGGATTGGAGACCTATCTTAGACCTATCCATCCTAAACACATCTACAGGTGCCAAAATTCAAGATGCTCACATTACAGCAGCTTCTTCCCATGCTGGGCAAGGAGTCTTGGCTGGTAACATTGGACCTCAAGGAGGCATGCTTGCATGTCCCTATCAGACAAGATTGCAGAATATACCTCAGATTTCTTGCAGGTTCAACCCATTACCAATTCTCTGCATTGCCCTTTGGCTTATCTACTGCGCCCAGTGTGTTTATGAAATGCCTGGCATCAGTAATCGCCTTCTGCAGACTACAAGGGATACAAATCTACCCATATCTGGACGACTGCCTGATCCAAGTGGACAGCAAGGACATACTACTGCAGCACCTGGCGTTTGTAATAAAACTGTTGAACTTCCTGGGATACACAGTCAACAAAAAGAAATCAAAACCAATACCCTCTCAACAAATAATTTTCCTGGGTGCCAGCTTGGATACAACCACCTAGATGGCCTACCTCACGCCAGACAAGCAAGGGCAACTGTCTCAATACTTCATAAAAATGGCAACTTACACCAGGCTAACTGCAAGGAAAATCCTGCAGGCTCTGGGATTCATGGCATCTTGCATCCTTCTAATCCCATGTGCAAAGCTGCATATGAGGAAACTTCAGTGGTACCTGAAAAACTTATGGTCTCAACACAGCCACAGCTTGGAAACAATTATCCCACTCATTCCATGCCTTCAAAAGGAATTTTTGTGGTGGACTCAAGCTTGCCAAAGAAACACAGGTCTTCCTTTCTGTGTACCTCAAGCAACTCAAATCATCACAACAGACGCCTCAGACTACGCCTGGGGAGCACACATGACAGATCAGTGCATTCAGGGAAAATGGACCCGAAAAGAGAAGAACCTTCACATCAACCAAAAGGAGATGCTAGCCGTGCAAAAGGCTATTATGACCTTCAAAGACCTACTGCTTCCAGGCCAGCTATTGATAAGGACAGACAACACCACAGTGATGTGATACATAAACAAACGGGGGAACTCATTCATACCCCCTGTGTAGGCAAGCCATGACCCTATGGAACACAGCACTGGAATTGCAAATTCAACTGCAGGCACAATTCCTGCCAGGGAAGGAAAACACACTGGCAGACAACCTAAGCAGAAATATGACAGATCCACACGAATGGAAGTTGCATCCTCAACTTTTCACAAAGATAACTCAGGCATGGGGACAGCCAGACATAGATCTCTTTGCTACCCACAGAAATTGCCAGTTGAAAAAATTTTGTTCAAGGACCTATCATCCACAGGCCTGTAGAGTGGACGCACTTTCCTTCAATTGGGCAACATTGACAGTCTATGCCTTCCCGCCTCTTCCTCTTCTGCCCAAAGTTCTATTAAAAGCCAGAGCAGAGAGGCCGAAAATGATTCTCATCGCTTCAGACTGGCCAAGACAACACTGGTATCCGCTCCTGAGGAGCCTGACACATTCCCCACCATGGATCCTACCTCTAGTCTCTCTTCTGTTGTCCCAGCACAACTACAAAACCCTTCACAGCCATCTCAAAACTCTAAATCTAGCTGCATGGAGAATTCCTTGATTTCCCAACAGTTTCTCCTCTCCAAGGAAGGTGCAGGATGTCATCTTGGAGGCCAGAAGACCTTCTACTAGAAAGGATCGAACAAAGCACAGAAGGTGACCAGCCAGGAAGTATCCAACCCAATAGACGAACGCAAGTTTATTATAAGTAAAAGCGCGTTTTCGCTGCCAAAATGAACCGCAGCTTCATCAGAGTCAAAAACATACCATAGCACCAAAAGTTTTAAATACACTAAGGAGGTGTGTCAATTGACATCACTTCCTGAAGAGCGCTCAACAAAATTCAAACAGTCAACAATATTGTTAAAAACAAGCTAAGTTGTAAAAAAATGAATTAAAAGAAAAAAACTCAAAATACCTACTAAATATTAAAACAACCTAGCCATATAACCAAATTGTTAAAGAAACATCATATAATATTAATATGATTATACAATAAACAAAACAGCAAGTAACTCATGAAAAAATTCTACACACCACACATGCTAAAATTAGTATAAAATGTTGACCTAACAAAATTAGGTAAGATATACTTACTAAAAAAGTGTAAAAGGTGTACATATGGGATATCAAAAAGGACCTATCTCAAGTAACTTTTGAGCTTTAAAACTGCAGAAATATTGCAGTTCTCATTAAGACCTGGAACATTAAAAGCATCAAGTTTTAACTGCCACTCAAGCTCACGTAATTCTAACATGAGGGAAAGAGGGCCACCTCTAGTGCTAGAGGGGAGGTGGTCAATGGCCATGAAGTAGAAGTTATGGCCGGGATTATGGAAGATGTGCTTCGCAAGGGCATTTTCCATTTTGCCATTCCTCATGGCATAAACATGTTGGTAAATCCGTTCACGGAATTTGTGATCTGTTTTACCTATATAGAATGCAAAGCAGCAGTCACAGCAAGCCACATATACAACAGATCTAGTGTCACAGTTAATTTTATGATGGATAAAATATCTTCTATCCCTAATGACAAAGGATTCTCCCGTTTTAACTGTTCTACACCAATTACATGCACCACATGCATATATGACCTTTTGCGCCTAACGAATGAATAGGCACCAGTATTTCTTTGTAGGAGCTCCTTCAGGTTGGTACCCCTCCTATAAACTACATTTGGACGGGGACTGAGTTTTTCTAGAAGAAATGAGTCACTACCTATAAAATGCCAATTCTTACAAATGGAAGCCCAAATATACTTAGATTCAATATTAAAAGTAGTGATGAAACTAGTTGGAAACTTTAGTTTCTTATTAACAAAAGAGCTTACATTAGTTAGATTTACGGTCCCTACTTAGTCAACAATGTTGGGGGAACAGTTAAAGTGCCAGGAAAATTTTTGTTTTCATCAAGTAGGGGTTTATAAAAACCCGTTGATCTTTTGAGGTCGATCTCCTCTATAATCACATCAATAAGAGTGGACGGGTAACCCCTATTAGTAAATAGTCCTCTCAAAAAGTTACATTCCTGTTGGAAGGAGCTATATGTGCTACACATGCGCACTGCTCTGACCAACTGCCCCTTAACTATTGACCGTTTCTGTTTATATGGGTGCAAACTGGAAAAGTGGAGAAAAGAATTACAATAGGTGGGTTTTCTGAAAACAGAAGATAAAAACCTCCCACCTGTTGAATCTTTAACCAGCTTGACATCCAAATAGACGATTTCATTGGCAGAGAAACGGTAGGTAAACTTAAGAAAGGTTGTAGTTTGGTTCTACTAGAAAAGCTTACTCCGCCAAATGGAAACGATTTTGTGCCTGGAATCAAGAAAAGGGACAGAATCCTTGGGTAATAAATATACCTCAAATTTTACAGTACCTAGCTGAGATGTTAAACAATGGACTTTCCTTCTCCTCCATCAAGATCCACGCTTCAGCCATTTCTGCACAATACAACACAGATCCTCCATTATTCTCTCACCCTCTCTTAAGGCAGTTCCTCAGAGGGGCAAAGAATTTAAAACCCCCAAGGAAACCACCAGTCCCTGCTTGGGACCTCAACTACGTATTGGAAAAGCTGTCCCTTCCTCCCTTTGAGCCAGCTTCTTCAACAGAGTTACAGTACTTGTCATGGAAAACGGCCTTTCTTCTGGCTATCACCTCAGCACGCAGGGTTTCGGAGTTACAGGCCCTCATGGCTTTGCAACCATTCATCATTTTCCATCAGGACAGAGTTTCCTTACGAACCAATCCTACCTTTATGCCAAAGGTAGTAACCAGTGTAGCTTTGAATCAGACTATCCACTTACCTACCTTTTATCCTAATCCACAAAACAAAGGAGAAAGACTACTACATTCCTTGGACATTCACAGACAACTTTGTTACTACTTGGACAGAACAAAGCCATTCAGGAAATCTGAGCAACTCTGTGTCCTATGCTGTAGGTGCTCAGGGAAAGGCCATTTCCAAACAGACAATTTCAAAATGGATAGCCCACTGCATACGTTTTTGTTACTCATTCCATGGAAAAACTGTGCCTGCATGCATCAGATCCCACTCCACCAGAGCCACAGCTACCTCTGCAGCCTTTCTCAGGGGGGTCCCTACCAAGGACATCTTGGAAGCAGCCACCTGGAGTTCAGTGCACACTTTCTCCAAGCACTATCACCTCCCACTATACTCGAAATCTAGAGCGGGCTTTGCCACAGCAGTCCTGCAGGGCATCCTAGCCCCTCCTAGTTCCACTTAGTGCCTACCACCTTTACTTAGCTGTGAGATTCTACCCATCCGTTATGACTGCAGCTGTATGCACGATGACATAATACAGTTTTGTACCTACCATAAATGTAGATGTTCGAGTGCTCATACAGCTGCAGTCCAGGTTTCCCTCCCTCCATCCCCTCTTAGGACAGGCCTTATGACAAACACTTTTCATATAACCTTTTGGGGGTATTCTTTTATGGTGTATTTGCTTGCAACTACTGTTTTTGATTTATCAACATTGCATCTTTGCATAACATTGTTTGCCTTCCTTCTGGGGGCACCTGACATCTGGGGCAAGAAAAACTGAAGAAAATGGCGTCTGCTGCCTCTTTTATACCCCTGCCGCACTGATGTCAGGGAAGAAGCGACGACAACCGACGCCGGACCCAGACTTTGGAATTCGGCCGACCGAGGACCCGCCTGACGGCAGGATAACCCTTCTGTTATGACTGCAGCTGTATGAGCACTCTAACATCTACATTTATGGTAGGTACAAAACTGTACTTTATCCCACTCCACAAGGGGGGGATCCACCTTGTATCCCAGGAACTACCGCCCCATCAGTCTGACGAGCCTGATCTGCAAGGCCATGGAACATATTATGGAAGTTAGATATTGGCAACCTTAAAACACTGGACCCCACCCAGTTTGGGTCCGTGAAGGGCCGATCATGTCTCCTGAACCTTATTGACTTCTTCGAATTAGTCTCCAGAGCCATGGGCGAGGGTAAGGCAGTCCACACAGCCTGTCTGGACCTCGCCAAGGCCTTTGACACCATCCCCCACTCTGGAATAATAGATAAACTTACTAAGCTGGGCATTAATCCCCAAGTCACTCGGGTTGCCAACTGGCTTACTGACAGAACCCACACTGTAAAAGTAGCTGACTCCAAATCCAGACAAGTAGAGCACCTCTGGGTTCAGTCTTGGGACACCTCTTGTTTGGCATCTAATTCTCTGAAGTACAGGCCAACACTAAAGGACTCTGGCTAACCAAGTTTGCAGATGACTGCAAACTGGAGCCATTATTGAATCTCCAAATGATGTGGATACTCTACAAAAGGGCCTTACAGAAACGGTTGCTTTGTGCCAGAGCCATGGGCTCAAGCTCAATGCCAAGAAATGTATAGTTATCCCCTTTGGGGGAAAAAACATGTACCCATGAATTATCACATAGGTGGCAGTACACTAAACACTGAAAGTGTGATAAGAGACTTGGGGACACAGTGGACAGTGGTCTCACCTTCAGTAACCACATCGCCACAGCAGTCAGGAAATCCTATGTGGCACACCTCATCACTAAGGGCTTTTCATCCAGAAAAAAGGCGGTCATTGTCCCACTGTACTCATCCCTCATTAGACCAATTATAGAATAAAACACCCCGTTTGGTATGTACCTCTCGAGACATCTGCAACAACTAGAAAGGCCGCAAAAATACACCACTAAAAGAATCACAGGCCTAAAGCAGATGCCCTATGTTGACCACCTTAAACTCCAGCTATACTCTTGTCGCATATAGTCTACTTCAAGGTGATCTCTGCTTAATATACAAGGCCATGTCAAACCCAGAGCTGTTGGACATGCTACACTTAAAGAAATCTCAATCCCTCAGAGCCACATGCTCCAGGGATTTAATCTTGTCATCACAATAAACACAACATGCTGGAGGGATACGTTCCTGACCCAGAAACTCCCTAGACTCTGGAATAGACAGACTGCCCATACATGTTAAGCAGAGCGCCTCTTTGGCCCTCTTCAAAAGGAACCTTGATTGGATGGGAGAAAGGAAATTCACCCCAGGGATCACATCAGTCGCCCTGTTAAACAGGGGTCCAGGGAAGTAAATAGTGTGGGAAGAAATAGCCAGGGAATTGTTTTATGGCTAGGCTTGTATAGGCCCTAGGGCTGATAGCCTAGTACCAACCTATGAACCTATAACCCAGATGTGATGACTGCAACAGTGAATACACTTGAACATCTACATTTATGGAAAGTGTACACAACTGTACTTTTTTCTCCACTTCCATTAATAGCCAAACAAAATATGCTCTCTTCCCTGGTCTGTCATATACTTCTGTCTTCTCACAAAGCTTCCATAAGACTACTTTACAGTAGTAAATGGAGAAGATTTGTTTTTGGGCATATCCCTTTTCAGCTCCTGTACATAGTGCCCTTGATTTTTTTTTTTTTTTTTTTTTTGGTAGAAATTTTCAGCGTAGGAGCTAGCTCAACTGTTAACGAATCCGACTAGCTGCCATATAATTTTCCCATGGAACTTCAGTTTAGTACTACAGGCCTTAATTCATTCCCCATTTGAACCAGCAGCAAAATGTGATCTGCAGTTTGTGACTGAGGACTATATTTTTAGTAGCCACCACTTCTGCTAGGAGGTTGTCAGAATTCCAGTCATTGTCTTCCAAACCTCCCTACTTGATTTTTCATAGGGATAGGGTAGCATTACAAACCAATCCTTTTCCTTACTAAAGTGGTGTCAGAATCAAACATCAACCAGTCCATTAATCTGCCAATTTTCTTTCCAAATTTCACAAACTAAAGTGAAATATATGTTACATTTACTGGACGTTCACAAAGAATTGCATTTCTACTTGCATAGAACAAAGGACATCATAAAAATAGACAAATTATTTTTCTCCTTTGCAGATTCCAAATTGAGTAAGCCAGTTACAAAGATAACTCTAGCAAGTTGGGTTATGTATGTAATTTGTCTACAACAAGCTGAGCCTGTCCTTGCCAAAACCTTGAGCCCATTCAACCAGGCCCATGGTAGCCTCTATCTAGGGCTTCCACGGATGACAATTGCAGTTCTAACTTGGGCCAGTCCTCATACCTTTTATTACTCATTACAGATTGGATGTAGTCTTGAGGGGAAAACTGTGCTCAGGAATATCCTTCCTTCGAGTCCACCTGGAGTTTTTAGGTAGCTGAGGGACTCTGTTCCAACTGTTGAGAAATGAATGAAATTAGACAATGTCAAATAAAGAAGTTGGTACTCACTGTAACATTCTGTGTTCATTTTTCATTCTTCCTCAACTCCCCTCCACCAGCCCCCTACGTTTTTCAACTAATGACTTCTGGAAGAGCGAGAGCTTATAAGGGCACCACTATTACATTGAGCTCCAAATGCTGTTTTCTTCTAGCAGGATAATAATGATAATAGTAATATTTCTTGGATTATGTAAATCAGCAAATAAGATCAGAGATATGCTAAGGGATGGTGCATTATAGGTAAGGGAGGAGCTTGAAGGTTTTCTCATGGCCACAAGCTAAAATAATGTCCAAAGTGGATATGAGGTTCGGATCCAAACCCAACTGTTGAAAAGTGAAAATGGACAACACAGATGGAACGTTATGGTGAGTACATAACTTTTGTGCCAGTTGATTTACCCATCATCATTAACCCCCTTTTTCTACACAGGGTTAGGAGCTGTCGCCACCTTTCTCAATTCAGTGCCGCTCCGCTTCCTGTTTTTGTCAGTCAAGCATGACTGTCACAGGTCTTCTGGTATGCCATCCATCATCATTCCTTTGATGGATGTCCTCATTTTTTCATGCCTTATTCCCGTTTGTTCCAATCTCGTGCACCATATTGTCTTCTGTTTTTCCTACACATGCCCGAACCACTATAATCTTATCTTTTTGATCTCTTCAGTTGCAGTTGTTATGGTTTCTGCTCTGACACTATAATTTCTTTGTCTCAGAATTTCGTCCTACTACCCATCTAGTGCACTTCATCTCAGTCACCACTAGCGACATCAGCTGTTCTCTCATCACTGCCCAGTTTTCTGCATCATACAGAAGTACTGGTCACAGCACTGTTTGTCCACCTTACTTTTTACTTTTCAGCTTCTTTGTCCTTTTGTCACACACTGTTCCTGATGCTGTGTGCCAGTCAGCTTACATACTCCCTGATTTGTAGTTCTGACCTCCCTTATTTAAGCTTCTCTTCTGCTTAACCACCCCTCCCCGATACTTCGAGCTGTTAACCTGCTTCACTGTTTTTTCCATCTCAGTTTTCAGCTTCTTATGATTACTTTCCATTTGCTGTCATAAAAACTGTATTGTGTTCTTTTTTTATCCTGTTATCAAATGTATAAAAATTGATTTTTCCCTTATTTGAAGGCATTATGTTGTTGTTTTTAACAGGTCTTTATACATTTGATTATTTTTTTTTTTTCTTTAACAAAAAAAAAAATAGCGTTATACCCAGAGCAATGGTCGTAGACCCTTTGGCATCTCATCCTTGATTGTTGGATTTGACTATGATGGAACTCCAAGACTTTATCAGACAGACCCTTCAGGAACATACCATGCATGGAAGGTGAGTTGTCTGGAATTAGATTCATAACTATGCTAAGTAACAGCGTGGGGTCTTATTTATGGCCTTTGGGTTTCAAATGTACGTTACTTTTTAGCAGTAACATGGTAATCTTTCAATAAGCGCATCCTAACTTGTCAGGATTAAAAGAATTAAAAAGGATTAAAAAGATGTTTATATTGATGGACAAGCTCACCTGCTGAAGAGGTTATTAATTTTCACTGCTTTTTATAACCAGCCTGATTGTACTAAAAGGCAAAAACGTGAGAACTATTGGAAACCACTGAAGTTTTAAATGTACATCTGGATCGTCCATCACAGCTTTTTGGCTTTCATAGGTTTTCAGTATTTTTCACTCATAACTGAATTTGTGAATGAGATACAGTGCAATGAGAGAGTATTTGCCCCCTTCCTGGTTTCTTATTTTTTGCATATTTGTCGCACTTAAATGTTTCAGATAATCAAACAAATGTAAATATTAAACGGAGATAACCCAAGTAAACACAAAATGCATTTTAAGTGATCTTAGTTTTTTCCTTCATAAATATCCAAACCTACATGGCCCTGTGTGAAAAAGTAATTGCTCCCTAAACCTAATAACTGGTTATGCCACCCTTAGCAACAACTGCAATCAAGTGTTTGCGATAACTGGCAATGAGTCTTTCACATCGCTGTCGAGGAATTTTGGCCCACTCTTTGCAGAATTGTTTCAATTTAGCCATATTTGAGGGTTTCTGAGCATGAACTGCCTTCATGCCACAGCACCTCAATTGGATTCAAGTCCGGACTTTGAGTAGGTCACTCCAAAACCTTAATTTTGTTTTTTTAAGACATTCAGAGGTGGCCTTGCTGGTGTGTTTTAGTGCACTTCAGCTTGAGGTCATAGACTGATGGCTGGACATTCTAGAAAGATCAGAATTCATAATTCTATCAATCACAGCAAAGTGGTCAAGAAGCAGCCCCAGACCATCACACTACCACCACCATGTTTGACTGTTGGCATTATGTTCTTTTTCTGAAATGCTGTGTTACTTTTACGCCAGATGTAACTGGACGCACACCTCCCAAATCAGTTTTTGTTTAGTCAGTCCACAGAATATTTTCCCAAAAGTCTTGGGGATCATTAAGATGTTTTTTGGCAAAAGTGAGATGAGCCTTTATATTCTTTTTGGTCAGCAGTGGTTTTCGCCTTGAAACTCTGCCATGCTTGCTATTTTTCCCCAGTCTTTCTTATGGTTGAGTCATGAACACTGACCTTGACCGAGGCAAGTGAGGCCTACAGTTCTTTAGATGATGTTCTGGGTTCTTTTGTGACCTCTTGGATGAGTCGTTGCACTCTTGGGGTAATTTTTGTAGGCCGGGTACCTTTGGGAAGGTTCACCACTGTTTCATATTTTCTCCATTTGTGGGTAATGGCTCTCACTGTGGTTCACTGGAGTCCCAAAGCTTTAAAAATGGCATTGTAACCTTTTCTAGACTTATAGATGCCAATTACTTTATTTCTCATCTGTTCTAGAATTTAGATCGCGGCATGAATTTCTTTAGATCGCAGCATGATGTCTTCCTTTTTGAGATCTTTTGGCCTACTTCACTTTATCTTGACAGGTTGTATTTAAGTGATCTCTTGATTCAACAGGTCTGGCAGTAATCAGGCCTGGGTGTGGCTAGTGAAATTGAACTCTGCTTTCCCAAAAAATGTGATTAACCACAGTTACTTCATGATTTAACAAGGGGGGAAATTACTTTTTCACATAGAGCCATGTAGGTTTGGATAGATGTCCTTCAAGAATGCAACTGCAGTCATAACATATGGGTTGTCCTGCCTCAGGCAGCCCTCGGTCGGCCGGATTCCAAAGTCTGGGTCCGACGTTGGCTGATGTCGCATTTCTCTCCGACGTCAGAGCGGCTGGAGTACATAAGCATCAGCCGACGCCATTTTCTTCAGTCTTTCTTGCCGCGCGGTGCCCGAAGCAGAAGCAGTTCGCAAGTGCCGGTCGGTCAGCTCCTGTATTCTTCGAATCCGAAGTCATCAACGTTGGGGACCTTTTCTTGCCTCAGCCGATGTCAGAAATTACTGAAAAAGTTAATAATTGTCTGTCTTGTGGTAAACAAATACCTCATAAGGATTTCCACTCTTACTGTCTTCCTTGCCTTGGCCCAGACCACGACGTCTCCGCCTGTGTCGCCTGTGCTCGCTTCAACAAGCGCACTCTCAGGCGCCGGGCGGAGTTCGCTGAAGACTTTTTCGGCGAAAAATTTGCGTATACAATGCCGTCGGAGCTTCCGACATCGCAAACGCCCAAGAAACGAAAAGACCGGGACCGACATCCTCGGCCCGCGTCTACCACCGAATCCACGCCCAAACCTACCGCGAGTGCTCCGGTTCCCTCTGAGACTGTTATTCCACCGCTCCGAACCGAAGACACCGCAATACCGACGACTCCGATACCAGATACCACTCCGATGCCAGTTCTAGATTTTCCTCCGGATACTGAAACCGAGGAAATGCCAGAGACCATTGCTGTAGATAAGGTCACTCCTGCACGTGGAGCTGCCAGGCCTCCTATGACCATGTCTATTAAGGCCTACACTCGGGCTAAGGCAGCCAGCAAGACTAAGCACCTTTCAGCAAAAACCTTGCCTCAAACTACTCCTGAGACACAAATCATGTCTATGGCCGCAGATTTAATTTCCATGATTAGAGGTTCACAGGCCCATCCTGAGCGAGCATCCCAGCCTCCTCCAGATAAGAGGCCCCGGGTTGATCCCTCTGAACCTATCCCTACAGATGAAGACTCTGAGGACTCTATCCACTCCGAGGGCCAGGAAGACCTCTTTCAGACCTATGAGGACTCGGATGCAGAGGATTCCATCCCCTCGGCCTCCCCTCCTGAGGATATTTCTTTTGGGGAAGTTCTGCATACCATGAGGGAACATTTCAAGTGGCAAGGCCAGGAATATTCTGACTCCAGAAAGCGCCTTCAAACCTTCCTTAAAAAGCCCCAGCACAGGCCCCTAGCTATTCCTCCTGTGCTTGATGTTTTGGATGATCTATATTCTGACTCCAGTGTTACCCTTGATTCTCTTCCTCCTGCCCCAGCCAAGCCAGACAGATATTACAGGGTCCCAGACACACATTCCCATTTGTTCAAGGCCCATACTGTTGATTTAGAAACTATTTCTCAGGGACCTAAAGGTGTTTCAGCTTCCACCTTTAAAAATCCCTTGCCTTCCAACAGGGAAGCTAGGTCATTAAAGAGATGGGGGGAAAAGGTGTACACCTCCACCACTTTATCTATGAGAGCTTTGAATTGCCTTTTTCATATGTTACAATATCAGGATTACCTGTTAGATGATTTACAGAAAACATTGGCCTCTCCTGACCCTTTAGACAGGAAGTCTTTGCAGGAAGCTGTACATAATTCTTAGCAAGTCAGCAATCACTTTCTGCAGTGTGGATATGATGCATTGGAAGCTTCATGTAGGGCAGCTATGACAGGGGCAGTCATTCGCAGACATGCATGGTTAAAAGAACAACCTCTACCAGATCATGTTAAGGCAAAACTTCTGGATGCACCTTTGGAAAAGAACAAGCTTTTTGGTGCTAATGCTAAAGATGTGTTAAAGTCCATCGAGGAAAAAGCAAAATCAGTTCAGACGGTCAAAGATTTCCTCCAGGTTCAGCCCCCCAGATTCAGCAGGAATTGGCCTTCAAAGAACTGGTCCTTTCCTAATCCTGAAAAATTTCAAAGGGGTAAAAACTGGCGTGGCCGAGGAAGAGGACAATACAGAGGTTCTTACAGGGGACGACAATGGCAACCAGCAAACCAAAGAAGTGACACAGGGGTCTCCCCCCACCCCTCAGACACAATCTCAATGACTTTCCTGTACAACCGCCAACCAAGGAGCAAACAGAAGCACCCTTGGGCGGAAAATTATCTCTGTTTTCAGACAATTGGCACAGATTGACAAAAGACAAATGGATTTTGGACATTATAGACCAAGGTTACAGGTTCCATTTTCACACCTTACCCAGAAAACAGGGCATGCCAAACCTACCACAAAACCAGAGGGCAGAGGCTATCAAGCAAATTTCTCTGCTGGCTCAGATAAAAGCAATAGAAAGAGTACCACAACAAGAACAAGGCCAGGGGTTCTACTCAAGACTGTTCCTTGTGCCAAGAAAAGAAACTCAATGGAGACCAATACTGGATTTGTCCGCATTAAACACTTTTCTCATAGTACCAAAGTTCAAAATGCTGACTCTACAGCAACTCCTTCCCATGCTGGGCAAGGGGTCTTGGCTGATTACTCTGGACCTCAAGGAGGCATACCTGCATGTCCCTATCAGACACAGCTGCAGAAGATACCGCAGATTTCTTGCGGGGCCAGAGCATTATCAATTCTCAGCATTGCCATTTGGCTTATCTACTGTGCCCAGAGTATTCACAAAATGCCTGGCTTCAGTAATTGCTCATTGCAGGCTCCAGGGGATCCAAATTTACCCGTACCTGGACGACTGCCTTATGCAAGCGGACGACAAACTGATGTTGACAAAAAACTTGAACTATGTCATACAATTACTTCAGGCTCTGGGATACACAGTCAACTTTCAAAAGTCAAGACTTCAACCATCCCAGCAAATAACCTTCTTAGGAGCCAATCTGGACACAGCCTCTCAAATGGCTTACCTGACAGAAGACGAGCAAGAGAAGTTAACTCATTATTTCAAGGGTTTGGCAAAACTCACCCAGATGACTGCAAGGAGATTCCTACAGGCCCTGGGTTACATGGCATCCTGCATTCTCCTGGTTCCATTAGCAAGACTACACATGAGAAAGCTTCAGTGGTACTTAAAAAGCCTATGGTCTCAGCACAACAACAACTTAGAGGCAACCATACCGCTCATTCCATGCCTACAAAAGGAATTCCTATGGTGGGCCTCGGTAAGCCAGGCAAACACAGGTATGTCATTCAAAAAACCTCAGATAACACAGACCATGACCACAGACGCCTCAGACATTGGATGGGGGGCGCATATGGAAGGCAGATGCATACAAGGACAATGGTCTCCAAAGGAAACACATCTGCATATAAACCAAAAAGAAATGCTGGCAGTAATGCATGCCATCGAGGCCTTTCAACAACAACTTCAACAAGGCCATTTACTGATACGGACAGACAACACCACTGTGATGTGGTATATAAACAAGCAAGGGGCACCCATTCCTACCCCCTTTGCAGACTGACAATGAATCTTTGGGAAAAATCACTGAGCCTGAACATACACTTACAATCCCAGTTTGTTCCAGGCAAAGACAATGTGCTGGCAGACGGCCTAAGCAGGAATTTCATAGATCCTCACGAGTGGAGGTTACACCCAAGGATCTTCACACAACTCACCTTGACATGGGGCAGGCCAGAAGTAGACCTATTTGCCTCTCACCTCAACCATCATCTGCAAAAATTCTGTTCAAGGACATACCATCCACAAGCTTGGAAAATAGATGCTCTTTCATTCAACTGGAACTTCCTAAAAATCTATGCATTCCCACCTCTGCCACTGATGACCACAGTATTACTGAAGATTATTTTTATTATTTTATTTTACATTTGTTGACCGGGCTAGTCTAACTGGATATATTTCCATTTTCAGTAGAGGCCCGGGGAGAAAAGCTCCAACATAGTATAAACAATATTATGCAATTATATAACAAAAACAAGTACAGGTACAGAAAAAATAGTAAGAGTTATATACAATCAAAAGAAGGCATATTCAAAGTAAAAATACAAGTAGGTCAATAATATCACAGTTGTGAGATTGTTTGATAAGCGAGATACACTATAGTTCATTGATGGTTAACATAAACACTTGTGGTTATAAGTTTTCGGAGACCAGATATTAGCATACAGAGGGGTATGTAGAGTGAGATGTAGAACCATAGGTAGTAAAAAGAAAAGATGGTTAATTAATTAATTAATCAATTAATTGATTGATTAAATAATTAATTAATTAATCGGTGTTAGTGAGAGACCCAAGGGGATCCTAATAGCTCCAGACTGGCCAAGACAACACTGGTACCCGCTACTACGGAGCATATGTCACAACAAGAAGTGGGCCCTTCCCCAATGGCCCCTACTTTTGACTCAGCACAACTTCAAAACAGTGCATCCAAACCTTCAGACACTGCAGCTGACAGCCTGGGAGATCCCATGAATAACCTCAATCTATCTCTCTCCAAGGAAGTTCAGCGGATACTAACAGAAGCTCGAAGACCATCCACCAGAAAGGTTTACTTGGCAAAATGGAAAAGATTCAGCATTTGGAACACCAGCAAGGGTCATGATGCATCACTATTGAACATCCCACTCATCCTGGAATATTTGGCAGATATGCTTCAGAATGGACTCTCATATTCTTCCATAAAGATACATGCTTCAGCTATTTCAGCTAGATATAACACTGATCCACCTGTGTTTTCACATCATTTGCTAAGGCAATTCCTTAGGGGAATCAAGAACATTAAGCCAGCAAGAAAGGCTCCAGTGCCAGCTTGGGACCTCAACTTTGTCCTAGAAAAACTGACTCTACCTCCTTTTGAACCAGCAGCGTCAGTGGACTTACAATTCCTCTCATGGAAGACAGCTTTCCTGTTGGCAATTACCTCAGCAAGAAGGGTTTCGTAACTACAGGCCCCAATGGCAATACCACCGTTCATAATCTTTCACCGAGACAGGGTCTCCTTAAGAACCAACCCTACTTTTATGCCAAAGGTGGTATCTAGGGTTTCCTTAAATCAAGCTGTTCATCTGCCTGCTTTCTTCCCCAATCCTGAAAACAAAGGGGAAAGACTGTTACATACCTTGGACATTCACAGACAACTTTGCTACTACCTGGACAGAACCAAGACAAGTAGGAAGTCTGATCAACTTTTTGTAGCTTACGCCCCTGGAGTACAAGGGAAAGCAATTTCAAAACAGACTATTTCAAAATGGATTGGACATTGCATCAGATTTTGTTATTCCTTCCATGGGAAGACTGTTCCAGTCAATGTCAGACCACACTCCACCAGAGCTACAGCCACCTCTACAGCATTCTTAAGAGGGGTGCCTAAAAAGGACATTCTAGAAGCTGCTACATGGAGCTCCGTGCATACATTCTCCAAACACTACAATCTCCCTCTATACTCCAGATCCAGAGCAGGCTTTGCTTCGGCAGTCCTGCAGGGTTTGATTGCCACACCATCTCTTTCCTAGAGCATTCCTCCTCCCCCAGCTAAGCTATGGTATTCTACCCATATGTTATGACTGCAGTTGCATTCTTGAAGGACATAGTACAGTTTTGTACCTACCATAAATGTAGATGTCCGATAGATATGCAACTGCAGTCGGATTTTCCCTCCTTCCATACCCTCTATGCCTTGGGTCCACGCCTATCCCTGTTCCTCTTAGCTGGGGATATCTGTTATGGTGTATCTGTTTATTGCTTACTTATTTGTTTGGAATCCTGTTTTTTCCTTCCAATTTGATTACAGCCTTCCTTGGAGGGCACCTGGCATCTGGGGCAAGAAACACTGAAGAAAATGGCGTCGGCTGATGCTTATGTACTCCAGCCGCTCTGACGTCGGAGAGAAATGCGACATCAGCCGACGTCGGACCCAGACTTTGGAATCCGGCCGACCGAGGGCTGCCTGAGGCAGGACAACCCATATGTTATGACTGCAGTTGCATATCTATCGGACATCTACATTTATGGTAGGTACAAAACTGTACTTTTGTTTTCCTTATTAAAATCATCACTTAAAAACTGCATTTTGTGTTTACTTGGGTTATCTTTCACTAATATTTATCTAATATTTAAATTTGTTTGATCTGAAACATTTAAGTGCGACAAACATGCAAAAAAATAAGAAATCAGGAAGGGGACAAATACTTTTTCATTGCACTGTAGGTTGTTGTTTTTCAGATCATGCTGAAGTGCTTTTCCAAAACAGTGATAATGAATGTGCCAGCTGCATTATTTGCAGTGTGTGCATAATGCAAGTTGCATCTGCACTGAGATATTTCATGCCTTAATTTTTTTATTTATTTATTTATTTGTTTTTGGTGGCATGTGTTGGATGCATTATGTAGCAGTTTGCAGCAGTTGTCACCCTACGTTTAACGTCCGTTTGCATCACGTTGCGGTCTTATATTCTGCAGTAGGGAACTGTTTGAGAAGAGGTTACATGTGTTTCTGAAAATGGTTGTCTGCCCTTTAGATGGCAAACTTTGTGTCCCTCCTTATTTCTGAGTTATTGGTAAAATGAATGGAAAGTGGTTTTGTGGCATTTTACAACCACAGCAAAAAAAAAAAAAAGACTTGTTCTCTGTGTAGGGTAAGGGACTGTTATAGCCCACTTATTTACCTGTAGATGTGAATGTCCTCTTCTGTTTGTGGCCATCACACCCCACCTGAGCACCTTAATTTATTTCTAGGCTTTTGCCTGTTTTGCAGGGTAATGCCATTGGGCGAGGAGCCAAATCAGTGCGTGAATTCTTGGAGAAAAATTATACTGAGGAAGCAATTGCTACAGATGACCTAACAATCAAACTTGTTATTAAGGCACTACTTGAAGTAAGTAGCATTATTTTATCATTCAGATTCTTTGCATATGATCAGTGTCACCCTCTGTCTTATTGTCCAAACTGTCCATGTATTCATCTTTTACTACTTAAGTATCTTGATTTTTGCTGTTTAGTCTGCAGTAGCAGTTTAATTGCTTCCTCTGATCTTAGAATGCTTTTGCATACTGCTGTCTGCATACTTGTAAAGCATTTGTGTGAGCTTTTCTCTCTTGATGGTTTGCACAGTTAAGGTGGTGGTCTTTAGTAGTCTACACAATGGAGTCTTACTGTGTGTTTTAGGTGTTGACGGTTTTGAGACCTTCTGTGAGCCAGACATTTTTAGATGACTATTTCAAGGCTCTGCACAGTGTACATGCAGTGCCACAAGTACTATACATAGTTCTGTCTCACAGGAGAATTTCACTACCACGTTTTTCCCCCTCCTTAAAACATTTAAATGCATGCCAGTGACAACACTGCAGTTTCATTAGGGGTTAAACCTTCCTTGTCTGTAAGATCATGCTTCTCTGTTTAAGCACTTAATTTTAAGCAAACAGATTTTGACTGCATGGGATGACCATCACCCTCCTTGTCTGCCTTTTTTGTTTCACCTCCTCAAAAAACTTAAAACAGGAAAAACGCAACCAAAGTGGTGACTGATTGATTCTAAAAATAAACAAGTTGAAAGAGAACCTAAAAATTAAATGTGGAAAAGAAATTAATTTCTTAAAAAGTTAAGCTTTTTCAGCAGTGAAACAAGCAAGACTTCACCAGAAGTCAGCAGTAGTGCGTTGGTATTTCGTTGTACAGGTGTTAAGACTACTGTTTTCATCTGTCAAATGTAAAGTTGCAATAGGCATAATTCACCCTGTGGCTGGCTGCCTGTGGATTCTGTTTGATTTTGCATTCTTTCCCTTTATCTTCAGAATAAAATTTGCCCTTAGAAGGCAAATCCCATATTCCCTACAAACCTGCTTCTGAGCAGTGTAGTCTTATGGGAGTCTGGTCTTTTCCCCAGCAACCCTCCAGTCCTTCAGCATATGACTTCCTACACTTCTGTAATGTAGAAATGGTGTGTGTATATTATTATTATTATTATTATTATTATTTTATTTATTTAGATATATATATATATATTATCTGTATATTTATATAAAATATGGGTTGAACGTGCCCACAGCCCTTCTTGGCCCATCCCATTGTTCCTTCTCTTTGTCAGTTTGAGACAGAAGAGCTAAAGATTTGTTATATATATATATAATATGTGTGTGTGCATTTCCTTCCTCTTCTTTTTTTTTTTTTTTTTTTTTTTTTTGGTGTTGCAAAATAGCAGATCCAACATCCTTCAGATACCAGATCCATAACTTTGAATCCGGCCCGGCATGAACAAAAACAGATACCTAGAACTAGGTACGTTGGAGTCTCCCTTGGATCCTGTATCTTCTCTGCTCCCGTCCCCATTCTTGGAAAGATGCAGTCATTCAAGGTCACCTTACATAGCCTCTTCCCATTCGTCCAGAAGTCTCTCAGAAGCCAATGTGGACAGAGTAAATGAGGTTTCTCTCGACACAAATTCAGATGAGAGTTCTCCTAGCTTCTACCTCCACTGGTCCAGAGACCTTCATGAGTACAACCCCAGCAGTTTTTGTCCCATCTCCGATCTGTCCTTTGGTGTTGGAGCCCTTTGATCCAAGACTTCCAGCGCTGTCTGCTTCGGATCAGATATCTTCTCAGAGTGCTCCAGCTCCAAGTATGTTAGAGCAGGATGTCTGCCCGACCTGAAGCTTCGTTATTGGATCCGAGGGGTTGGAGTTGACTCTGAAGTAGTCGGAGCTGTCTCTACCTCTTTGAGCCTCAGCATTTGTTAGCTCTGTTCTGACTCCTGCTGCAGATGTGCCTTCAGGTCAGAAGGAGCTGTCAATCCAAAAGCATGTCGTCTTGAATCCAATGGTTTCTCTTTCCCAGGGCATTGTGCCTTCAAGGTAGTAGAGAGTTTTCTCTTCTAGAGGTCAGGTGGCTCCTTTCACCTCAGATCTTCCCTCTGGATCTCTGTTGTCGTGAGCCTCAACATTCTACTCCACAGGAGCAGCCAGATCAAAGTCTCCAGGTTATCCAGTAGGATATAGATGTTCTTCATGTTTCACTGTTGCAGTCATTACATTTGGGTTATCCTGCGGGCAGGTTGCCCTCAGCCGGCATGAATTCCAAAGTCTTGGGTCGGCTGCTGTCGCCCCTTCCCTGATGTCAGGTTGTCAGGGGTATAAAAGAAGCAGCCGACGCCATTTTCTTCCATCTTTCTTGCCGTGCTGTGCCAGAAGCAGTTCGCAAGTGCCGGTTGGCAGACTCCTGAGATTTTCGTGTTAGTTTCAGATCCAAAGTCGTCAATAAAGCTAAGTAACTCGTTAGGGAAACTTTTTTTCTTGCTCCAGACTGTTGTCAGAAAAAGTAAATTGTATTTCTTGTGGAAAGCAAATACTTAAGGATTTTCATTCTTACTGTATTCCTTGCCTAGGTCCTGATCACAGCTTTTCTGGTTGTCTGTTTTGTGCTAAATTTAACCAACGCACTATTAAGCGTCGGTATGAATTTGCTTTAAACTATTTTGGACGCCGGTTTAATTATCCAGAAATGTCGTTTGATAGCCATCCGACTACCGGAGTTCACAAAAAAACGCAAAGAGAAGGGGAGAGAGAGACAACAGAGGCCCAAAACCGATGACGAAGCTTCTCCTAAGACAGTCGCCGGTTCTCAGTGAGGCGCTCTCGCAGCCCCTGACGCCCGCTACTTGAGTCGCAGGCCGCTACAGACTCCCACATGGGAGCCGGCCATGCCGCTGGAAACTTTAGGTTTTGGAGCCTCTGATACTATTCCTTCAGATGGGTCTGGAGCCGCTGAGCAGGCACGGTCTTCTGAGGGTGTATTCAGACCTAAACATCTTTATATTAAACAGACTTCAGCTTCAAAGGCAAGGACTAAAGCACCTTCTAAAGCAAAGAAACCAACTCGAGCCATGTGGTCAGGCCTCGTGCCCAAAAAACAGATGCTCAAACTGGCCGAAGACTTTATTATCTTGATCAGGGGTTCCCATCCCCCTCCTGATAAGAGGCCTAGGCAAGAGACTGACTGACTCTTCAGATCAGGTTTCCATTTCTTCTGATTCCTCTTCTGATCAGGAATATTCTCTTCCCCCCTATGAGGATTCTGATGCTGAAGAATCCATACCTTCAGCTTCTCCTCCAGAGGACTATTCTTTTGGGGAAACCTTGCATGCCATGAGGGAGCATTTCCTCTGGGAGAGCCAAGATTTTTCAGAATCTAAAAGGAGGCTCAGGGATTTCCTTTTACTACCTCCACACAGGCCACTAGCCGTTCCACCTGTGTTAGACATTGTAGATGTGTTTTCAGAGTCTAGTCTTACCCCTGACTCCTTACCTCCAGCTCCTGTTAAGCCTGACAGATATTACAGGGTTCCTGACTCGTATAAATTAATTTTTAAAAACCCTGCTGCAGACCCAGAAACCATTTCTCAGGGTCCCAAAGGGGTTAAGGCTTCTGCTGCAAAAAAACCCGACCCCCTCTGATAGAGATTCTAGGGCACTGGATAGATGGAGAAAAAAGGTTTACACATATGCTACCTTGGCTATAAGGGCCTTAAACTGTCACTTTCATATGCTCAAATATCAGCAACATGTCATGGCATTGCTAAAACAGAAAATGTTGTTAAACTCCGAGTGTGCAGAAAACAAGGAAATGCAGGATTTATTGCATGCAGCTGAACAAGTTGGAAGGCATACTTTGCAATGTGGTTTTGATTCTTTGGAGGTCTCCTGCAGGGCCGCAGTTATGGGCTCTGTAATTAGGAGGCATGCTTGGTTAAAGGAGCAAAATCTGCCTGATCATGTCAAAGTTAAATTGTTAGATGCACCTTTACACCATGATACTTTGGTGTTAAGGCAGAAGAGGTGTTAAAGAAAATGGAGGACAAAGCTAAATCTATGCAAACGGTCAAAGATGTTTTACAAGTACAGCCACCAAGGTTTAGTAGACACTGGCCAACAAAGAATTGGTCCTTTCCTGTGTCAGACCTCAAAGGGGCAGACCCAGATGCCCTAGAGGCAGATCCCAGGCGCAAGGTTCATACAGGTCAAAGCAATGGGGTGTTTCTACCTCCAAAGTTGGAGAAGACAAATCACAGCCATACAGGAAACAGTCCCAATGACTTCCCCCTGCCTGCTCCAAGCACTTATCTCCTGGCAGCACCCTTGGGGGGAAAATTAGCACTTTTTTTCTCAAAATTGGCACATTATAACCCAGTACAAGTGGGTTCTAAATATCGTGTCACAAGGCTTACAAGTTCCATTTCCATACCCTGCCAAAGACAAACGGCTGGCCAGATCTGCCAAAAAATCAATGGGCAGAGGCATAAAAAACAAGTCTCATCCCTCATGGACATGGGGGCCATTCAGCAAGTACCAGAGCAAGAGCAGGGACAAGGATTTTACTCAAGACTGTTCTTGGTACCCAGAAAGGACAAGGCCTGGAGGCCAATACTGGACCTATCTATTCTGAACACATTCCTGGATATACCAAAATTCAAGATGTTGACTTTGCAGCAGCTTCTGCCCGTGCTGGGCAAGAACGCTTGGCTTGTGACTTTGGACCTAAAAGAGGCATACCTGCATGTCCCAGTCAGACAAATATGCAGAAGATGCCTCAGATTCAAGGCTGGCTCAATGCAATACCAATTCTCTGCACTGCCCTTTGGCTTATCTGCTGCGCCCAGGATCTTTACAAAGTGCCTGGCACCAGTAATTGCATTCTGCAGACAGAGGAATACAAATATATCCTTACTTGGACGACTGTCTAATTCAAGCAGAGAACAAGGACATTCTTCTACAGCATTTGGCGTTTGTGCAAAGACTTTTAACATGCCTAGGGTACACAGTCAACGAAAATAAATCAAAACTAGTACCCTCTCAAGAGATAATATTCCTGGTTGTAAGCCATTAGAAGTTGTTGACCGCAACTGAGCTACAAAATATAAGTATCTTGATTTTTTTTTTTGATTATTTTTACAGATTACTGTTTTTACAATTTAATATATATAAAGCACTTTGTCTATTCAGTATCTTCACAAATCCTTATCTGTTTAAAAACTTTCATTTGTCTCTCTAGTGCTTGCTGTCTGTAGGCTATTGTGTAAACTGAAACATCTCCTCCGTGTAATTATCTCTTGGCTAGTGGGGGCTGGTTCTTTTGTGTTCTTGTAAAAAAAAAAAAAAAAGTTGTTCTGGTTTTTAAGCCCTAACTTTGCACACAGTGCAGACTGGAGAAGTTGTTGACCGCAACTGAGCTACAAAATATAAGTATCTTGATTTTTTTTTTTTTTATTATTTTTACAGATTACTGTTTTTACAATTTAATATATATAAAGCACTTTGTCTATTCAGTATCTTCACAAATCCTTATCTGTTTAAATTTGTCTCTCCAGTGCTTGCGGTCTGTAGGCTATTTTGTCGCACCCTCCCTCCCTGTTGGTGTCTTGCTCTTATACTTGGTGGCTTTGCAGTTGCCCGCCCCTACTGTGACACACCTCCCAGTCTAGTGTCATTAGCTCATTCTGCTTAATACAGAGAGAACATTTGATAAGGCCTTCTGTTCCTCCTTTTTCCCTTTCAAAAAGTAAAACAAAACTTTTTTTTTTCTCTTTCGCCTGAACCTTCTTGTGTTCTGACTGTCCTTCTCAAACATTTTGGAAATATACAGTATATTTCAGAGCATTTGTTATAACTGTATTTGCTATAACTGATTTAAGTATTTTTTCTGGCTTTTTGATTATTTACTGCTTAGCGACTGCATTTTAGCCTGTTTATACAGCTCTGCATTCCATTTAAACTGTTTTTGTGTTGATCAACTGTTTTGCACTTTTAAAAGTTATTTGTTGCTTAATTTTACCTGTAGGCTAACACACTCAAGTGCGCTAGCCGCTTAAAAGCATTTATAGCATTTACTGTCTGTTTTTCCTCTGTTTTCTGCAAAAAAGAAAAAAACAAAAAAAACAAAAAATCTTGTTTTCCCGCCTTACTGAACTAGAATAGTCCAGTCTTCAGAGTTTGCTGATCTCTGGGCTTTGTCTTGGTTCCTGTGCTATTCCATATCCTTATTTGGATAAAAGGAAGCGTCTTTGTTCAGCAGTGGGAGTGGGGAGCACTGAGCGGCCTATTTGTCCCTAGAGGAGTGGTTCCAGCCAGAAACTTGTAGTCTATTGGCCATTTTGGGTCAATTCTTAGCTCTTTTCAACCCCCTGCTATAAAGCCCGCTTTAGTGCACTTTTGCGTGATTCAGCGCGGAGTTGCCCATAGAGCACCATCGGGCAGCGCCGGTTAAACAAGGTTAAACTATTTCTGGCTCCGTAAAGTCTGCTCTTCAATTTTTCCCTTAGAACTTCTCTACTTGCAATCTAAACAGTCTATTCTCTATCTCAAAAGCTCAGCACTTGCTCCTAAAGCATTTTTATATAGGTAAAGTACTTATATACTAAACAAAGTACTACATTAGCCTAGAATCCCCTTGAGTACCCATTTCCCTATAGGTCCCTTCTGACTCAGTCACACAGCAAACTTTTTCACTTTTTCTAGCATGTCGAAGGTCAGTTGCTAGCGTCCTCTCCTGTTCAGCTGGTGAATCTGGGCATCTTGAGGCAATGTTACAATTGCCTCATGTACACAGACAACCCACTCTTTTCCCATAAAACACAAATACATGTGAGAGATGCAACTATATAGCCAAACTGGAGGCTGAGCTCTCTCAACTCAGGACTGGCAAGACCAGACAGGAGGAGAAGGAAACCACGCACACCACAAACCCAGTTTCACATAGAACTATCACAACTGCAAAACAAACACATAAACACACAGACATACTCGGAGGCACTGATCAAATATCTACCAAAACTACAGAGGCCTCCAAAGCAGACACCCAAGCAACTGCCACCTCAAGACATAAGACTTGCAACACACAGTTCTCAAAGTCAGTGTGCTAAACAGTCACAGCCCTTAAGGCCAAACACAATGCCAGACACACTTGTTATAGGTGACTCCATAGTCAGACACACTGACGTCCCACTCACCAGACTGAACAAGGAAAAGATCACAGTAAGCTGCCTGTCAGGTGCTAGAATCCGCCACATAACACAAGCACTCAGGTCACTCCACAGCAAGTACAAGTATGACTCAGTCATTGTCCATGCCGGTGTGAACGACCTGAGACGTACCTCCCTGGACTACATGAAAAGAGACAGAGGAGCTCTCAGATTATGTAGCCCAGGCCGGTATGACCCTGACCCTGAGCAGTATCCTACCCTCACCAAGAATGATGCCACAATACAGAGACAAAATGATCAGCTTTAATAATTGGCTTAATTACTGGTGTCATTCTAAGGGGATCAAATGTCTGTCTGCCTGGGATGACATGCTTTACAAGCCACGCTGCTTACAAGGGCGGCTTGCACCGGTCACCCTGGGCTTCGGATATTGGCAAAGGCTCTTGCCACCCCCATAGTGCCTTTTTTAGGCAAGGCTCAAATGATAAACCTACCGCCCTAGAAAACAAAAATGGAGAAAAACTAAGGGTGATACTGCTCAATGCCAGAAGTCTAAACCTCAAGATGTACGCCCTCGAAGCCCTCCTCAGTATGGAGAACATCGATGTCTGTGCTGTGACTGAAACCTGGTTCAAGGCTCCTAAGAGCACCCCAGCACTATCAGGTTATACCTCATATCATACGTTCCGGCCCCAAAATCCGGACCGAACCACAAAAGGAGGGGGATTATCCATATTCATAAAGGATACCCACACCTCCAGGTTAGTGGCAACGCACGAAGCATCGGAGACCATCCAGGTGCAATTAACCATAGGTAAAACTGCCGTACAGTTTGTAGCATGCTACAGACCACCTTCTCAAACTCAGGAAACCCACACAACAGCCTTCCTGAAGACACTGGAGAGTATGAATGTCTCTCCAAACACCATCATATTGGGTGACTTCAACTACCCAAACATAGACTGGGAACATTACTCAAGCCCCAACACCCTAGCCCAAAGGTTCCTGGAGTTCATAAACTCAAATGCTATGGAACAACTAGTCACCATTCCCACAAGAGGAGAAAATATACTAGACCTGATCATCACAAACATGGGGACAAAATGCTCCACACCGGAAGTATATCCCTCATTGGTGAGATCAGACCATAAATTAATCTCATTGGAGATGCACATGCCCCCCCACCCACAGCAAAAAGACCACAGTGAAGAACTTCTCAAAAGCAAACTTCACACTTCTTAAGACTGGAGTGGTATCCTTCAAGGCCCCCGAGCCAGTGGAAACCACAACCCACGCTGCTGAAACCCTTACAAATGCCTTCTACGAGCACCTCCAGGAATGTATGGATCAAGCAATCCCTAATAAAATCAAGACCCTTTCCACCAAAGGCAGGCGCCCGGTCTGGTGGACCCCAGCCATAAACAAACTCTACAACAAGAGGAGAAAGCTACTACATGACGGAGCAAAATCCCTAAAAGAGAAGGCATCTCTGATCAATACTAGCAAAAAAACTACGATCACTCATAAAATCATCCAAGGCCAACTTTGAGAGAAAAATCGCTAATGACACAAAAGACAATCATAAGGCCTTCTTTAGCTATGTTAGAAACCTGGGTGGAAACTCCCAGATATGCTCAGAATTAGTCCAAAATGATAAAAAAATCACTGAATCCACAGACATTGCCAACATACTGGTAGACAGGTTCAGTGCAAATTTCTCCCCTCCCTCCCCCCCAAAAGGAGAAATATCTATCCCACCAGAGTGTAGCCTCCCAAACATCTCAGATGCCCAGGTGAGAGCTGCTCACTCTAAAGCAAAAAACACAGCATCAATGGGACCGGACGGTGTCCCCGGCTGTGTGCTACACGAACTCAATGAGGAACTAAACCCACACATAAGGTTGCTGTTTAATCTTAGCCTTACTACAGAATACGTACCCAAAGAATGGCGTACGGCAACTGTGGTCCCACTCCACAAAGGCGGTGCTTCTACAGACCCGGGAAATTACCACCCCATAAGCTTGACGAGCCTTGTCTGCAAAGCTATGGAGAGGATCATAATGGAACTCATAAATAAAGACATTGGGGACCTACAGACACTGGATCCTACCCAATTTGGCTTTGTCAAGGGCAGATCCGGCCTCTTGAACTTGGTCGACTTTTTCGAAACAGTCACTAAGGCCATTGATGAGGGTAAGGCAGTTCACACAGCCTACCTTGACCTAGCAAAAGCGTTCGACACAATACCCCACTCGGGCATCATAGAAAAGCTCACCAGCTTAGATGTAAACCCATATGTCACAAGATGGGTTGCAAACTGGCTCAAGGACAGAACACACAGGGTTAGAGTTGCTGGTGCCATGTCAGACTCTAAGCCGGTCACGGCGGTGTCCCACAGGGCTCAGTCCTGGGCCCCTCTTGTTCGGCATTTATTTTTCTGAAGTGCAGGCAAACATAGGGGATTGTGGCTGACAAAATTTGCAGATGACTGCAAACTGGGCACCATAATTGACACTCCATCAGACACAGACATCCTCCAGAGAGGTCTCATAGAAATGGATAACTGGTGCCAGAGCCATGGCCTTAAGCTAAATGCCAAAAATGTATAGTCATACCCTTTGGGAAAAACAAGGTAACCCCTAATTACCACATAGGTGGTAATCCATTAAACACGGAAGAAGTTATCAGGGACCTGGGGACCCAAGTTGACAGTAACCTCTCTTTTGACACTCACATTGCCAAAGTGGTTAGGAAGACCTTCTACATTGCCCACCTGATCATGAAGGGATTCACATCCAGATCAGGAGAGGTCATTGTACCCCTGTACTCTTCACTTATCAGACCAATGATTGAGTACAATGCCCCATTCGGAATGTACCTTACCCGACACCTGCAGCAGTTAGACCCCAAAAGTTCCTCATCAAAAGGATAAAGGGGCTCAAACATATGTCATCCGATGCCCGACTGAAGAAACTCCAGCTCTATTCAGTCGCATACCGTCTGCTCAGAGGTGATCTGTGCCTGACATACAAGGCCATGTCCAACCCGGAATTAATGGACATGCTCCACCTCAAAAAATCCAAATCCACCAGAGCCACGAGAGCAAGAGACTTAAACCTCAGCACGGATATAAATAGGACGTGCTGGAGGGACAGATTCATCACCCAGAGACTCCCTACACTATGGAACAGAATCCCAGTCCATGTGAGGCAGAGCCCCTCACTGACTCTGTTCAAGAGAAATCTTGACGAGTGGATGGGAGATCGTAGGTTTACCCCGGGAATCATCTCTGTGTCACTGCTGGACAGAGGCACAGCAAACTAATGGGTATAGTATTCTCATCCTAAGGGGTGGTGAAAGCCACACACACTCTGGCTAGGCTTATAAATGCCCTAGGGCAGATAGCCTAGTATGAACCTATGAACCTGTGAACCTATTACAGCCGAGTGATGTCTCCAAGTGTTTCTGCAGTTACCTCCCACTGCGCCTCTAGGCGTCAAATATTGCCTGTTCATATTTGCATTAATTCCAAAACCATGTTACATACAAGGTATCAGAAATTTTTATCTTGAAGCATACATGATGGCAAACACAACTGTATTGCTATATCACATCTGTCAATGGGTATTTGTTAAAAATATAAGGTGATAACTTTATTTTTTAAATGCTAAAGCCACGCCCACTAGGAGTTAAAGGTACACACTCAAAAAGAGCTCTACTGGAGGGAATGAGTTGCATACAACTGGCCAGATCTCACACCAGACAGAGGCAACTGACTACCTATTTCAAAATGTTGGCGGCAAAGTCCCAGTTATCTGCAAGAAAAATTCTGCAGGCTTTGGGCTTCAAGGCATCCTGCATCCTACTAATTCCATAATCAAGACTGCATATGAGGAAACTTCAATGGTACGTAAAAAGTGTTTGGACTCAACATTGCCACAGCCTGGAAACTATAATTACTCTCATTCCCTGCCTGCAACAGGCGTTTCAATGGTGGGCAAAGGCTGGTCACCAAAACAAGGGACAGCCATTCACATTACCCCCCAGCCGGGCAGACACTAACAACGGATGCATCAGATTATGCCTGGGGGGGCCCATATGGCAGGAAGATGCAGTCAGGGCACATGGACCTCAAACCAAATGCATCTACAGATCAATCAAAAAGAGATGCTAGCTGTTCAAAATGCTCTTGACAACCTTCAAGGACCTACTTCATCCAGGACAACTACTGATGGACAAAACCATGGTCGTGTGTATAAGCAAGCAGGGGGGGCACACATTCTTAGCTCCTTTGCAGACTAGCCATGACTTTGTGGGACACAGCATTGACTTACCGAGTACATCTGCAGGCCAGGAAGGAAAAGACAAACTAAGCAGAAACCTCATGGATCCCCTGAGTGGCAGCTGGATCCACAAGTCTTCAGCATGATAAGGAAATGGGGATGCCCGGGCATAGATCTATTTGCCTCACCTCACAACTACCAACTGATTCTGTACAAGGATTTATCACAGACAAGTATGGAAAGTGGACGCCCTATCAGTATATGCATTCCCCCTCTGCCTCTCCTCCCCAAGGTTAGATAGGAGAAGCCAAAGATGATACTGATTGCCCCAGACTGGCCCCATTACTAAGGAACTTGTGTCAATGCCCAGCTTGGACCTTACCTCAAATACCTCATCTATGTCCCAGCAAAACAAACTGATCCTGCATAAGCCAACTCAGGACTTTAAACCTGGCAGTATGGCAGATAATGTAGTCATACAAAATGCACATCTCAGTAAAGCTGTGATGGATGTCATTTTGGAAGCCAGAAGGCCTAGTACTAGAAAATCTTATGCTGGAAAATGGAAGAGATTCTGTGCTTGGAACCAGGCACACGGAATTGATACAGCAGCCAAATATTCCTCAGATTTTGTAATACTTAATTGAGATGCTGGATAAAGGCCTATCTTTTTCATCTATTAAAATTCATGCCTCTGCCATTTTGGCTCATTACAATGCAGGGACACCACTTTTTTCTCATCCTTTATTAAAGCAGTACCTCAGAGGGGCCAAAAATTTAAGGCCTCCAAGGAGATTACAAATACCTGCATGGGACCTCAACTATGTGCTGGAAAAGCTCACCCTGCCTCCTTTTGAGCCAACTGCTACTGCTGATATAAAGTTTTTATCTTGGAAAACAGCTCTGCTCCTAGCAATTACTTCTGCAAGACGAGTTTCAGAGCTACAGGCGCTCATGGCTGTGGAACCCTTTATCATTTTTCATCCAGACAGGGTCTCCCTGAGGACAAATCCAACATTTATGCCTAAAGTGGTGTCCAGTGTGGCTCTAAACCAAACTATTATCTGCCAGCTTTTTACCCAAAACCACAGAACAGGGGGGAGAAATTTCTGCATTCTTTGGACCTACACAGCTTAGATTCTACTTGGACAGAACCAAAGTTTTCAGGAAGACAGAGCAATTACTAGTGGCATATGCTGCAGGATCACAAGGAAAAGCTATCTCCTTTTCCAAGTGTTTAGGCCAATGCATTTGTTTCTGCTACGTACACCATGGCAAACCAGTGCCTAAGGGCATTAGGCCACATTCCACCAGAGCTGCAGCCACTTCAGCAGCCTTTCTCAGGGGAGTACCAACCAGGGGCATTTTAGAGGCAGCTACTTGGAGTTAAGTGCACACCTTTACAAAGCATTATTATTTGCCACTCTACTCTAAATCCAGGGCAGGCTTTGCCACTGCAGTTCTGCAGGGCCTCATAGCTGCTCCTACTGCTGTCTAGCTCCAGCCTCCCAACCATAGCTTTGGGACTCTACCGAAATGTAATGACTG
This sequence comes from Protopterus annectens, assembly GCF_019279795.1. NCBI lineage: Eukaryota > Metazoa > Chordata > Ceratodontiformes > Protopteridae > Protopterus > Protopterus annectens. The sequence continues at coordinate 1,302,261,139 of NC_056746.1, read as the reverse complement.
CAACAGTGAAACACGAAGAACATAGTACAGTTGTGTATGTGCACTTACCATAAATGTAGATGTTCAAGTGTATTCACTGTTGCAGTCCAGGTTACCCACCAACCTATGTGGTGTATTTGCTTATAGATGAAGGTAAAATTTATATTGCTGCATTTATTGATTTTTTTTACGTATATATATATATATATATATATATATATATATATATATATATATATATATATATATATATATATATATATATATATATGCAGCCGACGTAGGACCCAAGACTTTGGAATTCAGGCCGGCTGAGGGCAAACTGCCAGCAGGATAACCCAAATGTAATGACTGCAACAGTGAATACAGTCTAACATCTACAATTATGGTAAGTGTACACAACTGTACTTTATTTCTTCTTCTTCTTCTCTGGAACATCCCACTGAAGAAATGTCTAGGAAGAGGAAGTGCAAGAGGAATCTGTCAGAGGATACCAATTTTGATGAAAGGGGAGGGTCCCCAAGATCACCACCGGATGACGTCTTATTCAGAGATCCTTCAAAGGGGTGGTTTGTCTACCGGTAACCCTTCTGAAGTGGAATCTGTTTTCTTGGAGGCATTTGGTACTGGCCCATCTACTTCCTGAGTGACTCTGCTCAATGATTTGATCTCTCGGTGAGCGTGGAAGGAGCCTTATTCTGTTGAGCTGATCCCCATAAGACTGGATAGGATCATGGCACCACTGAAGGGAAAGGAATTTTGCAACACAGGAATACCAGTGGATGCTGTGGTCATAGCAGCAGCCACCAAGAAAACTCATTCCCCTAACAAGGAGTCTAAGGCACTGGACAAATTTGGGAAGCGTGTGTATGCATCTGTGATCTTTGCACTCAGATCTCAGAATTACTTGGCAGACTTCAGATTACAAAGGGATTCGATCGAAGAACTTTCAGAATCTCTCTCGTGGACCAGTACTTCTGAGACAGTATTCAGTTGCTTCAGAGTTGGCGACCCTTCAGCTTATTTCTAATTCATCCATAAGGCTTATATCACAAGGGCAGCGGGTTCAGGCATTTCTATCAGGCATGTGTGGGTGTGCCTATGATTTTTGCAGATGTTCCTTATGACGGAAGTTTTATTCATCCCCAAGGTGAAAGACTCACTCCAGGTGAGAGCAAGAAAAGACCCTGTCTGCAGTTGGCGTACGTTTTTCCAGCTCCTCAAATAACCTTTTCCATGAATCAGCGAGGTGGTTAGAAAATGTGGTTCAGGAAATCTCTGGACCCATTTCATGATCCACCTGGAAAGAGTTCCCCCAGGGGCAGAGGGGCAACTCAAATGGGAGATGCCATGTGAGGCCCACAGAATGAGGGGTTCAAAGACTCTTCTCTCCGAGATGCTGTCAGCACTGCTGAAAGGAGGCCTAAGTGCCCACCTCTGGAGGCAGTCTGAGATCTCTTATCTTTGTACTAGAGACCCTGGCTAGACATTACAAAATATACTTGGGTGCAGAGGATCACTTCCAGAGGTTATATAATTCCCTTTTTCCTACCTCTGTCAGTAATCAAAATGTCAGATGTCCTATCCAGTCAGAGGAAATTAGCAGCTCTGGAAGTACAAAAGTTGTTAGAAAAGTCTCTCACCAGACCAGAAAGGATCATGAACTTACTCAAGATTCTTTAGTGTCAAAAAACAGGGGACTGGAAACCAATTTTGGATCTTGGCATTCTGAACAAATCAGTTCTGCATACCAAGTTGTGGATTGTCATGGTTCAGTCCATCTTGCCTTTTTTGCACAAGGATGGCTGAATGTGCTCTATAGATCTTCAGGATGTGTACTATCACATAAAGTACTGCCCTTTGGTTTCACCTCAGCCCCCAGGGTGTTCACCAGATGCATGGCAGTAGTAGCAGCTCACAAGAAACTGCAAAGATTCCAGGTGTTACTGTATCTGGACAGCTGGCTCATAACTGATTCGACCAAGTGTCTGCTGATAGCAGCTGGAGACCATGTACTCCAGATTTGTTCCAGTCTAGGAATTGTAATCACCAACAACAAATCTCAACTTCAGCCACCTCAGATGTTAGAATTTGTAAGTTCCTTCTTCAACACAGCATACATGACCACTTCTCTCTCTTTGCCTAAGGGTTCAGAATGTTCGTTTTCAAGTCAACCAGACTGATTTTTACAGACCCTAGGATTGATGTCCGCAGCAATAATTCTAGTTATGCTAACATGATACCATATGAGAATTCTTCGATGCACATTAGCAACCCAGTGATCCATTTTACAACAACCTTTGTCCACCAATATCAGTGCAACTCGGGCCTGCAAAAAATACTTTTGGTGGTGGATTCACTCTGATCGAATTTTACAAGGTTGCATATTCATCCTCCCTCAGCCTAAGGCTATAGTGGCCATGGATGCTTCCCAGATCAGGTGGGGGGGCATTTCTTGGGAAAGACTGTTCAAGGCACGTGGTCCCCCCAAAGAAGCAAACATGCATGTCAGTGTCCTGGAAATGAGGGCAGTACTTCTGGCATTTCAAGAGTTCCAGGAATCTCTCCCTTCCGGAACTATTGCAATTCAGACAAACACTATGTCTGTAGTATGGCAAGTGAACAAACCAAGAGAAACCAAATCTTACTCCTTGTGTTGAGAGGCTGTGGGTGTGTGCCATTGGGTGATCTCTTCAAATCCAATTTCTGGTAGCAAAGCACATACTGAGAAAATCCAGCATGATAGCAGACAAATTGAGCAGGTCCATTTCACTGCCTCAATAGTTGTCTCAGCAAAATGGTATTCTGCCAATGGGGCCAACCATGCTGCGACCTATTTCCATCTCCCCTGAACAAAAAGTGCAGCAGGTTCTTTGTCCACTGCTTCCAGAGTTTTCACAAACTGCTTAGCTCCTCTGGTAGTGCACTTCAGAACTCTGGAAGTTGGTTTACCCCTGTTTTTAGATGGCTGTCTCATTCAGGGAAAGTCTACAGCAGAGACCCCAGATGTCTTGCAGATCACTGTTTAAAAAAGGTACACCTCACCTTTAAATCTTCATAAGGATCTTCTTTCTGAAAATCCTCATAGATTAGGTCCAGCAGAAAGCTTTTCCTTCCAGTGACAAGATAGCTTTCCTGGCAGAATATTTTACCCGTCTGCTTCCAGAAGAACAAGACAATCCCTGAAGATTCTGAGGGTACATGGCATCTTGCATTTTCATGGTCAAATTTGCAAAGTCGTGCACGAGAAGAATTCAGTGGTAAATGCTTTTAACAGCATTCTCAACCCCTGGAAACACTGACATCTCCTTCCATGCATGATAAAGGAGCTCCTACGGTGGAAGAACACCATACAGCAGAACCCAGGGGCAAATTTCTTTACCAGAAATGGACAAGACCATCACTACAAACAATTCAGACTTAACTTGGGGAGCCCACTTAGATCCCCTGAAAGTGGAATGCACTACTAGCAGTCTGCCTGGCCATAAAGGTGTTTTATTAGGACTTAGGCCCGGGGACCATGCAGTTCTGGACAGACAAAACTTCAGTGATGTGTTGCGTAAACAAGCAAGAAGGATCACTGTGCAGCCTTTCGAGGAAGATTTGGATGCCGGCTTAAGAAATGGGGCTATCCCTTACAGCTGCTTTTGATCCAAGTCCGAACAATACCCTGGCAGATTCTCCGAGAAGGGATCTTCTAAACCCCCAATTGAATGGATGCTGAAGAGCGGGGTCTTCCTGGACCTAACTACAGTGGGGAGGTTGGGGGGGGGGGCTGAATAGACCTGTTCACCTGGGTCTAACTACAGCGGAGAGTAAGAGGGTTAGCGAGGAGCTCTGCCTAATAGAGCATGGGAAGTCCCTCTAGGACAGGAGTCTATCCCTCCAGCATGTCCTATTGTTGTGGTGAGGTTTAGATTCCCTAGAGTGTGTGGCTGGAGGGGATATGGTTTTCTTTAGGTGGAGCATGTCCATCAGTTTCTGTGCTGGACATGGCCTTGTATGTCAGGCAGAGATCACCTCTGAGCAGGCGGTATGTAACAGAGTACAGCAGGAGTTTATTTAGTCGAGCTGCATAGGGCATCTGTTTGAGGCCAGTGATCCTCTTGGTGAGGTACTTCTGTGGTCTTTCCAGCTGTTACAGGTGTCTTGTAAGGTACATCCCAAATGGGGTGTTGTACTCTATGGTGGGTCTAATGAGTGTAGAGAGGCACAATGACATCCTTTGCTCTGGATGCAAACCCTTTTGTGTTTAGGTGGGCCACATAGAAGGATTTTCTAACCACTTTGGCAATGTGATTTGTCAAAGGAGAGGTTACTATCTACTTGGGTCCCCAGATCCCTTATGTTTTCCATATTTAGGGGGCTACCACCTATGTAGTAGTTTGGGTACTATGTTTTTTTCCAGAGGGGATGACTATGCACTTTTTGGCATTTAGCTTGAGGCCATGGTTTTGACACTAGGTATCTGTCTCAGTGAGACCTTTTTGAAGGATGTTTGCGTCAGCTGGAGAGTCAGTTATAGCCCCTAGTTTACAGCAGTCTGTGAATTTGGTCAGCCATAGTCCTCCTGTGATTGCCTGTACCTCTGAGAAGTATATGCCGAACAGGAGGGGTCCTAGGACTGAGCCCTGGGGAATGCCACTTGTAACCAGTCTAGAGTCAGACCTAGCTCCTGCAACTCTTACCATGTGGGTTCTGTCCGTGAGCCAGTTGGCAACCCATCTTGTGATGTAGGGGTTTATGTTCAGGCTGGTGAGCTTGTCTATAATACCTGAATGGGGAATTGTCGAAGGCCTTTGCGAGGTCTAGGTAGGCTGTGTGGACCACCTTTCCCTCGTCTATACCGTTGGTAACTGGATCAAAAAAGTCCACCTGGTTTAGGAGGCATGATCTGCCCTTAAAGCTGAACTGAGTAGGGTCCAGTGTTTGGAGGTTCCCAATGTCTGTTAATGAAATCTATGATGATGCGCTCCATAGCCTTGCAGACAAAGTTAGTCAGGCTTATAGTTCCCGGGATCTGTTGTGGCTCCACCTTTGTGGAGCGGAATAACCGTTGCTGTGCCCCACTCTATGGGCACGTAGCCTGTGGAGAGGCTGAGTCTGAATAGTGTGCTGATCTACGTGTTTCACTGTTGCAGTCATTACTTTTGGGTAATCTGCTGGCAGGTTGCCCTCAGTCGGCCTGATTAACAAAGTCTTGGGCCCTGCGTCGGTTTCTTTCTCCTGTGACGTCGGGTTGTCAGGGGTATAAAATATGCAGCCGACGCCATTACATTAGTCTTTCTTGCCGTGCGGTAGCAGAAGCAGTTCGCAAGTGCCGGTCAGCCGACCCCTGAAATTTTCATTTTCAAGTTTCAGATCCGAAGTTTTCATCTAAAAAGCCAAGTACTCCGTTGGGGAAACTTTTTTTCTTGCTCCTTACCGATGTCAGTAAAAGTTAATAATAATTGCATTACTTGTGGGAAGCAAATACCTCAAGGATTTTCATTTGTACTGTATTCCTTGCGTAGCCTCTGACCACAACGCACCTTGCTGTCAGTTTTGTGCTTTATTTAATCAACGAACTATCAAACATCGGTACATTTTTCTTCTAAATATTTTGGCTCACGCTTTAATTATCCAGAAATGTCGCCTGTTAGCAATCAGACTAACAGAATATCTAAAAAAAAAAACACAAAGAAAAAGACCGAGACAGGCCGGTGAGGTCCAAAACTGCCGACAATGCTTCTCCTGAGCCAGTTACCAGTACTCAGTGAGGCACTTTTGCAGCCCCTGATGCCCACTACTTCTGATTCGCAGGCCTCTGCTGAGACCTATTCAGACTCCAGTATGCTGCGAGATGCTTCAAGTATGGAACCCGCAGATGTCTCTACCTTGGATGGGTCCAGCGCCTCTGTGCAGGCACCGGCTTCTGAGGGTGTCTTCAGGCATACAGATTTGTATATTAGACAGACGCTATCTTCAAAACTAAGGCCAAAATCTAGACCCATGTCTAAAAAAAGACGCCTGAGCCACATGTGCAGGCCCCTATGCCTAAAAAACAAATGATCAAAGTGGCTGAAGATTTAATTACTCTGATCAGAGGTAGCCAACCCCCCACCACCACACACTTCTAATAGGCCTAGGCAAGACATTGATTATGAATCTTCTGAACAGGATTCTATTTCTTCTGACTCTTCTAATGAACGGGAATTGTCTATACCTACGTATGAGGACTCTGATGCAGAAGACTCCATTCTTTCTGCTTCTCCCACTGAGTATTTTTTTTTTGGGGGTAGCTTTACATACCTTAAGGGGACATGTCCACTGGGAAAGTCAGGATTTCTTTGAATTTAGAGAGACTTGGGGATTTTCTTCTTCCTCAGCATAGGCCTTTGGCTATACCTCCTGTTCTAGACATTGTTGATGTTTTATTCTGAATCTGGTATGGCTCCTGATTCCCTGCCTCCTGCTCCTGGTAAGCCAGACATTACAGGGTTCCTGACTCCCACAAAGTCCTTTTCAAAAATCCTGTTGCAGATCCTGAAACCATTTCTCAGGGTCCCAAGGGCATTAAGGCTTCTACTGCTAAAAATCCTACCCCTTCTGCTAGAGATTCCAGGGCGCTGGATAGATGGGGTAAGAAGGTTTACACTTCTGCAACCTTGGCAATCGGGGCTTTAAAATGTCAATTCATATGCTAAAATGTCAACAGCATATCATGGGACTGCTTAAACAGAAAGTTATGTTAATTTCTGACTGTGTGGGAAAGCAAAGATTTACAGGATTTATTGCATTCGGCTGAACAAGTTAGAAAACATACTTTGCAATGTGGTTTTGATTCTTTGGAGGCCAATAGCAGGGCTGCTGTAACTGGGTCTGTGCTAAGAAGGCATGCTTGGCTCAAAGAGCAAAATCTATCTGCCTGATCATGTTAAAGCAAAATTGTTGGATGCTCCTTTACAACAGGACCGTCTCTTGGGTAATAAGGCTGAGGAAGTCTTAAGGATGGAAGATGAAGCTAAATCTATGCAAACTTTGAAAGATTTCTTACAAGTGCAACCTCCAAGATTAGTAGGCACTGGCCTGCTAAGAACTGGTCCTTTCCAGTTTCTTCGAGAGCCACTCAAGTCAAACCCAGACATTCCAAAGGCTCCAGGTTTCAGTTACAAGGGACTTTCAGAACAAAACAATGGGGTGCCTCCTGTTCCAAATCTGGAAACAACTCCCTATGGTAAGCAGTCTCAATGACTTCCCTTTACACATACCAAGTACTTAACTTTTAGCCGCCCCTTTGGGGGGAAAACTGGCTCCTCATGCAAGAAACTGGCAACTTATAACCCAGGGCAAATGGATTTTAAATATAGTATCCCAGGGATACAGATTTCATTTCCACACGTTGCCAATTCCAAACGGATGGCCAGATCTGCCCTCAAATCAGTGGGCAGAGGGCCAGAGACAAGTACTTTCCCTCATGAGCATGGGGGCTATTCAACCAGTACCAGAAGAGGAAAAGGGACAAGGTTTCTATTAAACACTTTTCCTAGTACACAGAAAAGACAAATCATGGCATCAATTCTGGACTTACCTACTCTGAACCCCTTTCTGGACATTCCAAAGTTCCAGATGTTGACTCTTCACCAGTTACTTCCTATGCTAAGCAAAGATGCCTGGTTGGCAACTCTAGATTTAAGAGGCTTACCTGCATATCCCAGTCAGGGAGTCTTGCAGAAGATACCTCCGCTTCAAAGCAGGCTACTTGCATTACCAGTTCTCTGCACATCTACTATGCCCAGGGTCTTTGCAAAGTGCCTGGTTCCAGTAATTGCATTTTGCAGGCAAAGAAATATTCATATATACCCATACCTGGATGATTGTCTGTCTAATTCAGGCAGAATACCAGGAAATACTTTTGAATCATCTGGCCTTTGTAAAAGAGTTCTAACTTGTCTGGGGTACACTGTAAATGAAAAGAAATCACAACTGGTACCCACTCAAAAAATTACATTCCTGAGTGCAAGCTTGAATACAACTGCCCAGGTGGCTTTCCTTACACCAGAGAAGCAAATTCATTTGGTGACTTACTTCAAAACAGGTGGCCACAAAAGCCCTGCTTTTTGCAAGGCAAATACATATGCAAGACTGCATATGAGGAAATTTCAGTGGTACTTAAGTCTATGGAGTCAGCATTGTCACAGCCTGGAAACAATGATTCCTATCATACCTTGCCTGCAACTAGAGTTCCTATGGTGGGCAGACACCTGCCACCAAAACAAGAGACTGCCATTCACACCACCCCCTGCCGCCCAAACCCTAACTATAGACTCATCAAACTATGCTTGGGGGGCATATCTGACAGGGAAGTGCATTCAGGGCAAATGGAGCCCAAATCAAATGCACCTTCATATATATCAAAAAGAAATGCTAGCTGTACAGAATGCACTGACAACCTTCAAGGACTACCTTCATCTAGGACAACTAATGATAGAGAGACAACACCACGGTTATGTGGTACATAAATAAGCAGGGGGGTACACACACCTGCCCCCCTTTGCAGACTAGCCATGACATTGTGGAACACGGCCTTGACCTTTCAAGTACAACTACAAGCTCAATTCCTCCCAGGAAAGTGTAATACTCTGGCAGACGAACTAAGCAGAAATCTCATGGAACCACACGAATGGAAACTGGAACCACAGATTTTCAACATGTTGACACGCAGATGGGGGAGCCCAGACATAGATCTTTTTGCCTCACCCCAGCACTATCAGTTGGACAAATTTTGCACAAGACGACCTCACAAAAAAGCCTGGAAAGTGGATGCTGTATCCTTCAGCTGGAAAAACCTATCTGTCTACGCCTTTCCCCTCTGCCTCTGCTCTCCAAAGTTCTACTAAGTCAAATGGGACAAACCAAAAATGATTTTGATTGCTCCAGACTGGCCTCGCCAACACTGGTACCCACTCCTGCGCAATGTGTCGCACCTTCCACCATGGCACCTGCCTCAGACACCTTACTGTCTCAGAACAACCAAATTCTGCGCACTCTGCTCCAAACTTTGAATCTTGCAGCGTGGCTAATCACCTAAAGTCACCCTTGGCAAACCTGTGATGGATGTCATTTTGGAGGCGAGAAGGCCTAGTACTAGAAAATCTTATGCTGACAAATGGAAAAGATTCTGTGCCTGGAATCAATCTCAAGGGGATAAGCCCAGCAGTGCCCAACATTCCTCAGATTTTACAGTAGTTAACTGAGATGCTTCACAAGGGCCTGTCCTTTTTTTTTTTTCCACAAAAATCCATGCCTCAGCCATTTCAGCTCATTACAACACAGAACCTCTCATCCTCTGCTAAAGCAGCATCTCAGAGGGGCCAAATACTTAAGACCACCCAGTAGAGCTCCAAGCCCTGCCTGGGACCTCAATTTTGTATTGGAAAAGCTCACTCTCTCCCTCCTTTTGAGCCAGCTGCTACTGCAGACTATTTCTCTCCTGGACAACAGCTTTCCTTTTAGCAGTCACTTCAGCTAGGATTTCCAAATTACAGGCTCTTATGGCAGTGGAGCCTTTCATCCTTGTTCATGTGGACAGGGCATCTCTCAGGACCATTTCATCCTTCATGCCTAAGGTGGTATCCAGTGTGGCTCTTAATCTGACCATTCATTTGCCAACTTTCTTTCCCAGTCCACCGTACAAGGGGGAGTGGATTCTGCATTCATTGGATGTACACAGACAACTTAGATTTTACTTAAACAGGACAACATCTCAAAGAAAATCTTAACTGCTGGTGGCATTTGCTGCAGGGGCAGAGGGAAAGGCTATTTCAAAGCAAACCATTTCCAAATGGATAAGCCATTGTATTCGTTTCTGCTATATGCACCATGGTAAAACTATCCCCCAGGGGATCTGATCCCATTCCACCAGGGCTGCATCTACTTCAACAGCCCAGGTGTTCCTACCAGGGACATTCTAGAAGCTGCTACCTGGAGCTCACTTCATACCTTCACCAAAATTGCCATTTACCACTTTTCTCTAAACCCAGAGCTGGCTTTGCCACCGCTGTCCTGCAGGGCCTTATAGCTGGTCCTAATGCTGTATAATTCCATCCACCCAACCATAGCTTTGGGAATCTATCCAAATGTAATGACTACAACAGTGAAACACTAAGAACGTAGTACAGTTGTGTACACTTACCATAAATGTAGATGTTAGTGTTTTCAGTGTTGCAGTCCTGGTTACCCTCCTTCCAGCTCCCTATTTTTCTCTGGCTGTACCTCCACTTTCTCTCACTTTGCTTAAAAGCCCTTTTGGTGTATTTGCTTTCGGTTGGAGGTATATTTTTGGTGTTTTTAATTTTATTTGCTCCCCATTTAGGGGGCACCTGACATCTGGGGCAAGAAAAACTAATGTAATGGCGTTGGCTACATGATGTTAATAGTGTTTCACTGTTGCAGTCATTAAAATTGGGTTATCCTGCTAGCAGGCTACCCGCAGTCAGCCTGAGTTCCAAAGTCTAGGTCCTTTTCTGTTGCTGTCGCCTCCTCCCTGACAGCAGTGCGCCAGGGGTATAAAAGATGCAGCCGAAGCCATGTTCTTCATACCCCTGATGACCTGACGTCATGAAAGAAGAGACGGCAACTGACGCAGGACCCAAGACTTTGTTAATCAGGCCGACTGAGGGCAACCTGCCAGCAGATTACCCAAATGTAATGACTGCAACACTCTAACATCTACATTTATGGTAAGTGTACACAACTGTACTTTTAGGTGAGGGGTTAGTTCATCTTTGAGCTCGTAGGACACAGCCTGGGACACCATCCAGTCCCATTGATGCTGTGTTTTTGGCTTTGGAGAGGGTTGTTTTAACCGGAGTGTGATTTCAGGGGCACTACATTCTTCTGCTATGGTTATGGGCCCTTTTGGGGGTGAGAGGGGGGTGAAGTTGGCACTGAACCGGTCTGCCAGGATGTTGGCCCTATCAGTTCTTTCAGTGTATTTTGTGCCATTCTGCACTAACTCCGAGCAGATCTGAGAATTGCCACTTAGATTCTTGACATAGCTAAAGAATGCCTTGTGGTCATCATTGGAGTCCTTGGCAATTTTTCTTTCGAAGCTAGCCTTGGATGATTTTATGAGGGATCGTGGCTTCTTGCTGATGCTGATCAGGGATGTCTTCCCTTCTTGGGATTTTACTCTTTTCTGTACTAGTTTCCTCCTCCTATTGTATAGCTTGTTTGTCAGGGGGTCCACCAGACTGGTTTCCTTTTCTTGGAGGAGTGAGTCGGGATAGCATGATCCATGTATTCTTGTAGGGGCCCGTAGAGTGCATTTGTAAAGGATTTTGCAGCTTGGACAGCATTATCCTTTAGCATGCGGGATTTTAAACTTTCCACCTCGGTCTTCAGTAACATGAAGTTTGCTTTTGAAAAAAAATTTTACGGTGGTTTCTTTTACCGTGGGTGGAATGTGGATATCCAGAGTGGTTTATCTAACCAGCGAGGCTTTTACCTCCTGTGTGGAACACTGATCACCCGTGTTGGTGATGATCAGGTCCAGTATGTTGTCACCTCTGGTGTGGGTGTTGACCAGTTGATCCAGGGCATTAGTTTATGAATTCTAGGAAATGCTGGGCAAGGGAGTTAGTACTTGAGTAGTTCTCCCAGTTAATGTTTTGGTAATTGAAATCACCCAATATCAGGGTGTTTGGTAGGACATTTGTTTTCCAGTGTTTCCAGAAATGTGGAATGGGGGTCCTGAGACAATTTTGATTGTAGTTTTGCCCATTGTTAGTTGCACGTGAATTATCTCTGAAGCATCATGCTGTGCCACTAACCTGGAGGTGTGTATTCTTGATGAATGTTGATACGCCCCCGCCTTTTGTATTTCGGTCCGGGGTTTGTGGCCGAAATGTATGGTATGAGTTGTAGCCTGGTAGTGCTGGGGTGCTCTCTGGAGCCTTAAACCAGGTTTCAGTTACTGCACATGTATCTATTTTTCTCCATACTGAGGAGTGCCTCGATTGCGTTGATTTTGAGGTTTAGACTTTGGCATTGAGTAGCATTACCCTCAGTTTTTTGTTACTTGTACTATTTCCGGCTGTGGGTTTGTCTTTTGAGCCTGGCCTAAAAAAGGCACTACGGGGGTGGCAGAGCCTTGGCCCAGTATTCGAAAGCCTGTGACTGGTGCAAGCAGTCTCTAGCAAAGCAGTGTGGCTTGTCGAGCATGTCATCCCAGGCTGACGGACACTGGATCCCCTTTGAATGACACCAGAAGCTTGGCCAATTGTATGCATTCCCACCCTTGCCCCTGATCCTGACTTTTACTAACAAAAGTCAAGGTGGACTGATCCAGCATGATCCTAATGGCTCTTTTCTGGCTGAGGCAACAGTGGATCCAGTGTTTTTGTCCTGTCCAACCATGGGTTGTCTTATCCAGTCATATCTGACCCCTGCTTTGATTCTGAAGTTTTTTAGTTCCAAGACTTTTTTTTTTGCCTATAATTCTTTCTTGCCTATAATTCTCTCTACTCCACCTTAGTAATTCAGGTCTCGTTTGCCACCTGAAAACTTCAATTGTATTATGAGGGTTCAGAAAACTGTATCCTGTGTGTGTGCGTCCCCTATTTACTCCAATTACTGAGAGATTATTCTCTGTAAATCTTTGGTATTAGTGGGTTTTGTTTTTGGTAGTAGTCACTGATAGTATTTTTGATAGAATATTTAGGTTTGTTGGGTATCTAGGATTTAGTGGTTTAGAGCATGCGTTTTTCTATTACATTTTTATAGATGTATACATTAGTATTACTTATTATAGTTAAAAATATAGATCTGATGTCCGTCTTCATTCATTCCTCAACAAGTGGGTTTAGATCCGACTCTTACAGCTCATGGATACTGGAAACTCTCAAGCCACTCCCCTTTGGCAAAGTAGTAGTCCCTGCAAAGTACAATATAGGTAGTAACCCCCCCCTCCCCCCAGCTCAAACCCAGTGGTGAGAGACTTGAACACAGGTTGAAAGCAATTTAAACTTTGATCACCATGTCTCCACAGTGCTAAGGAAAGTCTTCTATGTTGGGCATCGCATCCAAGACTAAGGATGTTATAACTCCTGTATACTCTACCTTCATCAGACCACTAATTGAGTACAGTGCTCCCTTTTGCATGTACCTCTTCAGACTCCTGCAAAAACTGGAGAGACCACAGAGGTTTCTAACCAAGAAAATTGAGGTCCTCCAAAACATGACCTACATGCAATCTGAGGGTCATGTTGCTAAACGCTAGAAGTCTAAATCTCAAAATGCACTTGCTCGAGGCACTCCTTAAAATAGGGAACCTAGACATTTGTGCTGTAACGAGACCTGGTTCAAGGCAGCAGAAAGCACCCCTGCATTACCAGGCTATACCTCATTCCACACCTTTCGGCTCCAGAACTTGGACTGAAGCTCCAAAGGCGGTGGTGTTTCCATATTCATAACGGATGCGCACACTAAAGCAGATTTCCAATGCTGACCACCTTAAAAAAAACTCCAGCTATACTCTGTCGCATATCGTCTGCTCAGAAGCGATCTCTGCTCAACATACAAGGCCATGTTAAACCCAGAGCTGTTGGACATACTACACTTAAAGAAATCCCAATCCCTCAGAGCTACACGCTCCAGGGATCTAAACCTTGTCATCACGGTAAACAAAACATGCTGGAGGGATAGGATGTTTTTCGTGTTTCATTGTTGCAGTCATTACATTTGGGTAATCTGCTGGCAGGTTGCCCTTAGTCGGCCTGATTAACAAAGTCTTGGGTCCTGCATCGGTTGCTGTCCCTTCCATGGCATTAGGTCGTTGGGGGTATAAAACATTCAGCTGACGCCATTACATCAGTCTTTCTTGCTGCGCTGTGCCTGAAGCCGAAGCAGTTCACAAGTGCCAGTCGGCCGATTCCTGAAATTTTCATTTTCGAGTTTCAGAACCAAAGTCTTCAACTAAAAAGCTAAGTAACCCTGTTGGGGAAACTTTTTTTTTTCTTGCTCCTTACCAATTTCAGTAAAAGTTAATTGCATTACTTGTGGGAAGCAAATACCTCATAAGGCTTTTCATTTGTACTATGTTCCTTGCCTAGGCCCTGACCACAACGTACCTTGCTGTCGGTTTTGTGCTAAATTTAATCAACGCACTGTCAAACGTCAGTACATTTTTGCTTCTAAATATTTTGGCTCACCCTTTAATTATCCAGAAATGTCGTCTGTTAGCAATCCGACTACTGAAATACCTATAAAATGCAAAGAAAAAGACAGGCCGTTGAGGTCCAAAACTGCCGACGAAGATTCTCCTAAGCCAGTCACCAGTTTGCCGGTACTCAGACGCTTTTGCAGCCCCTGATACCCACTACTTCTGATTTGCAGGCCTCTACCGAGACCCATTCGGAGTCTGGTATGCCGTGAGATGCTTCAATTATGGAACCTGCGGATGTCTCTACCTTGGATCTGTCCGGAGCCGCTGTGCAGGCACCAGCTTCTGAGGGTGTTTTCAGGCCTACAGATTTCTATATTAGACCGACGCCATCTTCAAAACTAAGGCCAAAATCTAGACCTATGCCTAAAAAACGACTCCTGGGCCACGTGTGCAGGCCCCTATGCCTAAAAAACAAATTATCAAACTGGCTGAAGATTTAATTACTCAGATCAGGGGTAGCCAACCCCCCCCCCCCTTTCTAAGAAGCCTAGTCAAGACATTGATCATGAATCTTCTGAACAGGATTCTACTTCTTCTGACTCTTCTAATGAACAGGAATTATCTATTCCTACTTATCCGGACTCTGATGCAGAAGATTCCATTCCTTCTGCTTCTCCCCCTGAGGATTTTTCTTTTGGGGAAACTTTACATACCTTATGGGAACATTTCCACTGGGAAAGTCAGGATTTCTCTGAATCTAAAAAGAGACTTAGGGATTTTCTTCTTCATCAGCACAGGCCTTTGGCTATACCTCCTGTTCTAGACATTGTTGATGTTTTTTCAGAATCTAGTATGGCACCCGATTTCTCTGCCTCTGTCTCCTTGTAAGCCAGACAGATGCTACAGGGTTCCTGACTCCCACAAATTCCTTTTCAAAAATCCTATTGCAGATCCTGAAACAATTTCTCAGGGTCCCAAGGGCATTAAGGCTTTTACTGCTAAAAATCCTACCCCTTCTGATGGAGATTCCAGGGCGCTGAATAGATGGGGTAAGAAGGTTTACACTTCTGCAACCTTGGCAATCAGGGCTTTAAACTGTCAATTTCATATGCTAAAATATCAACAGCATATCATGGGACTGCTTCAACAGAAAATGTTAATTTCTGACTGTGTGGAAAATAAAGATTTACAGGATTTATTGCATTCAGCTGAACAAGTTAGAAAACATAACTTTGCAATGTGGTTTTGATTTCTTTGGAGGCCTCTTGCAGGGCTGCTGTAACTGGGTCTGTGCTAAGAAGGCATGCTTGGCTCAGAGCAAAATCTGCCTGATCATGTTAAAGTAAAATTGTTGGTGCTCCTTTACAACAGGAATGTCTCTTTGGTAATGAGGCTGAAGAAGTTTTTAAAAAGATGGAAGATAAAGCTAAATCTATGCAAACTTTGAAAGATTTCTTAAGTGCAACCTCCAAGATTAGTAGGCACTGGCCTACTAAGAACTGGCCCTTCGAGAGCCACTCAAGTCAAACCCAGACTTTCCAAAGGCTCCAGGTTTCAGTCACAAGAGACTTTCAGAACAAAACGATGGGGTGCCTCCTGTTCCAAATCTGGAAACAAGACACTTCCCTATGATAAGCAGTCTCAATGACTTCCCTTTGCACTTACCTTTTAGCCGCCCTTTTGGGGGGAAAACTGGCTCCTCATGCAAGAAACTGGCAACTTATAACCCAGGACAAATGGGTTTTAAATATAGTATCCCAGGAATACAGATTTCATTTCCACACTTTACCAATTCCAAACTGATGGCTATACCTGCCCCCAAATCAGTGGATAGAGGCCTAGAAACAAGTACTTTCCCTCATGAACATGGGGTCTATTGAACCAGTTCCAGAAGAGGAAAAGGGACAAGGTTACTATTCAAGACTTTTCCTGGTTCCCAGAAAAGACAAATCATGACTTCCAATTCTGGACTTGTCTGCTCTAAACACCTTTCTGGACATTACAAATTCAAGATGCTGAGTCTTCTCCAGTTACTTCCCATGCTAGGCAAAGATGCCTGGTTGGCAACACTAGATTTAAGAGCTTACCTGCATATCCCAATCAGGGAATCTTGCAGACGATGCCTCCGCTTCAAAGCAGGCTACTTGCATTACCTGTTCTCTGCACTGCCCTTTGGCTTATGTACTGTGCCCAGGGTCTTTACAAAGTGTGCCTGGCTCCAGTAATTGCTTTTTGCAGGCAAAGAAATCAAATGTATCCATACCTGGACGACTGCCCAATTCAGGCAGAAAGCAAGGACTCTTCTAAGCCATCTGACATTTGTACAAAGGGTTCTAACTTGTCTAGGGTACACTATAAAGGAAAAGAAATCACAACTGGTACCCTCTCAAAAAAATACATTCCTGGGTGCAAGCTTGAATACAACTGCTCAGATGGCTTTCCTTACGCCAAACAGGTGGCCACAAAAACTCTTTCTGCAAGACAAATACTGCAAGCCTTGGGTCATGGCCTCCTACATTCTTCTAATTGCATATGTAAGACTGCATATGAGGAAACTTCAGTGGTACTTTAAAGTCTATGGAGTCAGCTTTGTCACAGCCTGGAAACAACGATTCCTATCATACCTTGCCTGCAACTAGAGTTCCTATGGTGGGCAGGGGACTGCCATTCACACTACCCCGTGCCACCCAAACCTTAACTACACACTCATCAGACTGTGCTTGGCAGGTACATCTGGCAGGGAAGTGCATTCAGGGCAAATGGAGCCCAGATCAAATGCACTTTCATATCAATCAAAAAGAAATGCTAGCTCTACAGAATGCACTGATAGCCTTCAAGGACTACCTTCATCCAGGACAATTAATGATAGACAGACGACACCACAGTTATGTGGTACATAAAAAGCAGGGGGGTACACACTCCTACCCCCTTTGCAGACTAGCCATAGCATTGTGGAACACAGCCTTGACCTATCAAATACAACTACAAGCTCAGTTCCTGCCAGGAAAGTGGAATGCTCTGACAGACGAACTAGTCTGCCTTTTCCCCCTCTGCCTCTGCTCTCCAAAGTTCTACTAAAAGTCAGACAGGACAAACCAAAAATGATTTTGATTGCTCCAGACTGGCCTCGCCAACACTGGTACCAACTCCTGCGCAATGTCACACCTTCCACCGTGGCACCTGCCTCAGACACCTTACTTACTGTCTCAGCAGAACCACCAAATTCTGCACACTCTGCTCCAAACTTTGAATCTTGCAGCTTGGCTAATCACCTAACTTCACCCTTAGCATCCCTCAGCAAACCTGTGATGGATGTCATTTTGGAGGCGAGAAGGCCTAGTACTAAAAAATCGTATGCTGACAAATGGAAAAGATTCTGTGCCTGGAATCTGTCTCCAG
Organism: Protopterus annectens; assembly: GCF_019279795.1. Lineage (NCBI taxonomy): Eukaryota > Metazoa > Chordata > Ceratodontiformes > Protopteridae > Protopterus > Protopterus annectens. The sequence continues at coordinate 1,302,243,615 of NC_056746.1, read as the reverse complement.
GGATAAGCACAGCAGTGCCCAATATTCCTGATTTTACAATACTTAACTGAGATACTTCACAAGGGTTTGTTTTTTTTTTTTCTTCCATAAAAATCCATGCCTCAGCCATTTCAGCTCATTGCAACACAGAACCTCTCCTCTTCTCTCATCCTTTGCTAAAGCAGTATCTCAGAGGGGCCAAAAACCTAAGACCACTCAGGAGAGCTCCTACCCCTGCCTGGGACCTCAATTTTGTATTGGAAAAACTCACTCTCCCTCCTTTCGAGCCAGCTGCTACTGCAGACTTAAAATTTCTCTCCTGGGAAACAGCTTTCCTTTTAGCAGTCATTTCCGAATTACAGGCTCTTATGGCAGTGGAGCCTTTCATAATTTTTCATGCGGACAGGGTATCTCTCAGGACCAATCCATCCTTCATGCCTAAGGTGGTATCCAGTGTGGCTCTTAATCAGCCCATTCATTTGCCAACTTTCTTTCCCAATCCACAGAACAAGGGGGAGCGGATTCTGCATTCATTGGATGTACACAGACAACTTAGATTTTACTTTAAACAGGACAAAATCTCAAAGAAAATCTGAACAAGTACTGGTGGCATTTGCTGCAGGGGCAGAGGGAAAGGCTGTTTCATAGCAAACTATTTCCAAATGGATAAGCCATTGTATTAGTTTCTGCTATATGCACCATAGAAAAACTATCCCCCAGGGGATCGGATCCCATTCCACCAGGGCTGCATCTACTTCTACAGCCTTTCTTAGAGGTGTTCCTACCAGGGACATTCTAGAAGCTGCTACCTGGAGCTCAGTACATAAGTTCACCAAACATTACCGCTTACCCTTTTTCTCTAAATCCAGAGCTGGCTTTGCCACTGCTGTCCTGCAGGGCCTTATAGCTGGTCCTAATGCTGTGCAATTCCCTCCACCCAACCATAGCTTTGGGAATCTACCCAAATGTAATGACTGCAACAGTGAAACACGAAGAACATAGTACAGTTGTGTACACTTAACATAAATGCAGATGTTGGAGTGTATTCACTGTTTCAGTCCTGGTTGCCCTCAATCCAGTCCCCTATTTTTTCTCTGGCTGTACCTCTGCTTTCTTTCACTATGCTTAAAAGCCCTTTTGGTGTATTTGCTTTTGGGACTGGAGGTACATTTTTGGTGTTTTTAATTTTATTTGTTCCCCATTTGGGGGGTTACCTGACATCTGGGGCAAGAAAAACTGATGTAATGGTGTCTGCTGCATGTTTCATACCCCTGACTACCTGACATCATGGAAGAAAGGACCGCAACCGACGCAGGACCTAAGACTGTGTTAATCAGGCCGACTGAAGGCAACCTGCCAGCAGATTACCCAAATGTAATGACTGCAGCAGTGAATACACTCAAACATCTACATTTATGGTAAGTGTACACAACTGTACTTTCCTGACCCAGAGACTCCCAGACTCTGGAATAGACTGCCCATACATGTCAAGCAGAGCGCCTCTTTTTGGCCCTCTTCAAAAGGAACCTTGACTATTGGATGGGAGAGAGGAAATTCACCCCGGGGATCACGTCAGTCACCCTGCTAGATGGGGGGTCCAGGGAATTGTTATGGCTAGGCTTGTATAGGCCCTAGGGCCAGTAGCCTAGTACCAACCTATGAACCTCCAGACTGGTAGCCCAACATAATGCATCAGAAATTGGCAATTCAGGTCTTAGCCTGCTATAGGTCCCCAACCATATCCACAGACTCGCACTCCACGTTCCTAAGCACCCTGGAGAATATTAGGGTCCAACCTAACACTCTCTTATTAGGCAACTTCAACTACCCCTCCATTAACTAGGTAAACTACTCGTGTACCAATACACTTGCCCAACGTTTCCTGGAGTTCATTAATTCCAATACCCTGCACCAGCACGTTCTTACCCCCACTGGAGGTAGCAAGATCCTTGACCTGGTCATTACTAACATGGGCGACCATTCTCTACACTAATAGCTCCTCCCTGGTTAGGTCCGACCACAAACTAATCCACCTTGGAAATCCACATTCCTCCCACCCCCAACAAAGGTGGTAACCATGAAAAACTTCTGCAAAGCTAACCTTGGGATCCTAAAAATAGAGGTGCCACCCATGCAAATGGAGAATAGTTGTGTGACCACAGAATCATACACCACTGTACTAACACGTACACAAATGCATGGATCTTACTATACCCAAGAGAACAAAGACCCTCTCCTCCAAAAAAGGAAGTCAGTGTGGTAGTCCCCTGCCATAAACAAACTCAACAGAAGGAGGAAACTGGTGCAGAATAAGCTGAAATCCCAAGACTAGAAGAACTCCCTTATCTGCCTCAACAAAAAGTTGAGATCCCTCATCAAATCCTCTAAAGCTAGGTATGAAAACAGAATTACAGCAGATAGTAAAGACGACCACAAGGCCTTCTATAGTTATGGAAAGAAACTCCACTACAATACCCAGATTTGCTGTGAGCTGCTGCACAATGGTACCTCCTATACCGAGCCAACAAATACTGCCAGTATACTGGCCAACAGATTGTGTCAACAAGGTTTCTGAATGATCACATCCAATAAAACCGGCTTAAAACAAACTGATGGCTGCTCTTATCCACAAAAACACTTTTAATGTAAAACTTTTAACAATTAAAAAAAACAAAATGAATAAAGTTAGCACTTTCATCTTACTCTAAGATTTCTTCAGACAATTTAAATAAAATAATTAGTAATCCTATATACCTGAATGAATATCGCATGGTGTTGGGATACACTTTTAAAAGGTATAACTAACCCTGTTAAAATACTAAAATCATACTGAAACTATCAAAATAGCATACTGAAACTATCAAAATAGAAGGAAGTGGTCAAAAAGTATTATGATATAACGTACATTGAATGATGAAATAATTCATGTGAAAAAAACATTTAAAACTAAATGCATCAACTGAACAAGCTACAAATATATATTCTGTTCTATCAAAATGTTATACTGTTGAATTATTGCAATTGCAGGAGAAGTTGAAACACTGAATTACTATAAGTACTTATTGCAATTAGGCAGACCTTTATCTCTGAATGCTCTTTAATTTTTAATAAACAAGCTAATGGAAGTCTTGGCGTTCAAACCCAGTGGGTTATAGGAGTTTAGTCTTATTTGCCACATAAGTTCACAATGTTCTAAAAGTAGACTCATTGGGCCCCCTCTAGGGTTGTGGTGCATTTGGTCTATTACCTTAAACATGAAACTATGGTCAGAATGTTCATATATATGCTTAGCTAAAGCATTTTCCATTTTCACTTTCCTGATGTTATACATGTGTTCGTATATTCTGTCCTTTAATTTACGATCCGTCTTGCCTATGTAAAAGCAAGAGCAGGATCTACAGCTTGCCATGTATACCACCCCCTTGGATAGGCAATTAAATATGTCCTTGATATTATACTTTCTACCTACCCCTAATAGTGAAGGTGCCCCCTACTCCTATGAATTTACACAACTTTTGCACTTAATACATACCTGTAGTTCTAACTAAATTACTGGGATTGTTCTCCCATAAATTCTTAAGGTTAGGTCCCCTTCTGTAAGTAATCCTAGGGGATGGTTCTATAATGGATATAAAATCCTTGTCCGACCTCAACAGATACCTGTTTTACAAAGCATTTGTCTTGTAATAGGAGCATCCAAACTAAAAGTTGTAATGAATGTCAGTTTAGGTATAATGTCCCTAGTTGTAATTTCTTCCATTTGTACATCACTCCTATCCAAAGCTGTAGTTAAAATGGGTTTATATTCACCAGTAGCTCTTTTATGTTTGACCACAAAAGTTACTTCAAGTAAATACACTGGATACTCCCGTTTCAAAAACATGTTGTATAATACTTGACATTCTTGTTTAAATTCAGTTTGAAACCATTCTTGCTGCTCTCACCAGTTGCCCCTTTACTACTGATCTTTTTTGATGTAAGGGGTGACAACTGGTGAAGTGCAGAAAAGAGACTATGTTGGTTTCGTATGAATTCGAGCCTTAAAAGATGTATCATGTTAGATGTCCTTCAAGGATGCATCTGCAGTCATAACATATGGGTTGTCCTGCCTCAGGCAGCCCTTTGGTCGGCCGGATTCCAAAGTCTGGGTCTGGCCTCTGCTGATGTCGCACTTCACCCGACGTCATAGCTCCTTGGGGTATAAAGGCATCAGCCGACGCCATTTTCCTCAGTCTTTCTTGCCGCGCGGTGCCCGAAGCAGAAGCTGTTCGCAAGTGCCGGTCGGTCAGATCCAGAGATTTCAGCTACCGAAGACTTCTAAAAAGCTAAGTACCCCGTTGGGGACTCTTTCTTGCCTCAGCCGATGTCAGACAAAGTAAATAATTGTTTAACTTGTGGGAAACAAATACCTCATAAGGATTTCCACTATTACTGCCTTCCTTGCTTAGGCCCAGACCACGACATATCAGCTTGTTTAGCCTGTGCTTCCTTCAACCGGCGGACACGTAGACATCGGTCGGAGTTTGCTGAAGAGTTTTTTGGTCCCGCTTTTGCATATAAAATGCCGTCGGAGACTCCGACTACACATTTAGCCAAAAAACGCAAGGAAAAGGACCGACACTCGCGGTCCGCGGTTTCGGCTGAAACCACGGTTAGGCCTACCGCGAGTGTCTCGGTTTCGGCTGAAACAGAGTCCTCTGTTCTTCCTTCGGCCACAAGCATGCCTCCGACAACCGAGGCCTCACAGGCCCCGGCTGAGTCGGCTACAGAAATTCTTACCGAAGAAGCAGGCACACAGGACTTGTCTGACACCATTCCGTTGGACATCTCTACTCCTGCACGTGGGGCAGCTAGGCCCCCTGCTTCTATGTCTGGTAAGGCCTTCTCCAGGGCTAAAGCAGCTAAACTTTCCAAGGCCTTACCTACTAAAGCTCCCTCTCACAGACCTTCCTCTAGTTCTCAGATTCTCAGCCTGGCTGAGGACCTTATTTCTCTGATCAGGAGATCCCAACCTCACCCAGACAGGGCCTCTCATCCTCCTCCTGAAAAAAGGCCTAGGACTGAACCCCCTGAACCTCTCCCCTCTGACTATTCCTCGGATGGATCAGAGCTATCAGACCATCAGGAAGGACCTTACTCACCTTATTAGGATTCGGATGCAGAAGACACCATTCCTTCTGCCTCCCCCCCAGAAGAATTTTCATTTGGGGAAACCCTACACTCAATGAGGGAACACTTCCAATGGCAGGGTCAGGATTTTTCTGAATCTAGGAAAAGGCTAAGGACTTTTTTACACTTACCACAGCATAGGCCTTCAGCCATTCCACCTGTACTATCAGTTGTTGATGATGCATACAATGATGCCAGTTCTGCCCCTGATTCTCTTCCCCCGGCCCCTGCCAAACCTGACAGATATTACAGGGTTCCGGATTCTTACTTCCACTTGTATAAGGCCCACGCTGCAGACCCTGAAACCATTTCTCAGGGCCCTAAGGGTGTTGCAGCTGCCTCTGCCAAAAACCCCCTACCCTCTGAAAGAGAATCAAGAGCATTAGAGAGATGGGGTAAAAGGTTTATACATCTGCTACTCTTTCTGCCAGGGCTTTAAACTGTCAATTTCACATGATACAGTACCAGGAATTTTTGTTAGATCAGCTGAATAAAAAGCTTTCCTCTCCTGAACCTTTAGACCGTAAGTCCCTTCAGGATTTGGTACACAACTCACAGCAGGTCAGTAATCATTTCTTAAAATGTGGCTATGATGCACTGGAGGCTTCATTTAGATCAGCTATGACTGGAGCAGTGATTCGAAGGCATGCCTGGCTAAAAGAACAATCCTTGCCAGACCATGTCAAGTCTAAACTCCTAGATGCCCCAATGGCGAAACAAAGTTTATTTGGCCCTCCTGCACAGGAGGTTCTAAAGAAGGTGGAAGAAAAAACAAAATCTGTGCAAACAGTCAAGGATTTTCCGCAGGTCCAACCTCCGAGGTTCAGCAGAAATTGGCCCTCAAAGAATTGGTCCTTTCCAGACACCTCCAGAGCACAGAGAGGCAGAAATAGATGCCCAAGAGGCAGAGGCCAAACAGGGGGTGCCTACAGGGGCCGTCAGTGGCAAACTGACAACCAGAGGAGTGCCGCCACAGCTACGACTGCAACCACTTCCACAGGACAGACACAATGACTTGGCTCTTCCGCCTACCAGGGAACAACTGGAAGCACCCTTGGGTGGAAAGTTAGCTTTATTTTCAAAAAACTGGCATTGCATTACAGGAGACAAATGGACTTTGCAAACAATAGACAAAGGCTACAGGTTTCACTTCCACACTTTACCAAAAAAGAGAGGAATGCCAAACCTTCCATCAAGCCAGGAGTCAGAGGCTCTAAAACAAATCACCAACTTACTAAGGATGAGAGCAATAGAAAAGGTACCACCTATGGAACAAGGCCAATGATTTTACTCCAGACTATTCCTTGTACCAAGAAAAGAAACTCAATGGAGGCCTATTCTCGACTTGTCCGCACTGAACACATATCTCATAGTACCAAAATTCAAGATGCTGACCCTACAGCAACTTCTTCCCATGTTGGGCAAGGAGTCTTGGCTGGTGACTCTAGATCTCAAGGAGGCATACCTGCACGTCCCCATACGACCAGATTGCAGAAGACACCTCAGATTTCTTGCAGGATCAGAGCATTATCAATTCTCAGCATTGCCCTTTGGCTTATCTAATGCGCCCAGAGTATTCACGAAATGCCTGGCATCAGTAATTGCACATTGCAGGCTTCAGGGAATTCAAATCTATCCATACCTGGACGACTGCCTAATACAAGCGGACAACAAGACAAAAATAATAAAGGATTTGGCCTATGTCATACAACTGCTACAAGCCTTGGGATACACAGTCAACATACAGAAGTCAAGACTAGTGCCATCCCAAAGGATAACATTTTTGGTTGCAGAACTGGACACCAACTCAGATGGCTTTTCTCACAGAAGAGAAACAAAAGCAACTTCCACTCTACTTCATGGCATTGACAAGACAAACTCAGCTTACTGCAAGGAAAGTCCTGCAGGCCCTGGGTTACATGGCATCCTGCATAATCTTGATCCCACATGCCAGACTGCATATGAGAAAATTACAATGGTACCTAAGGAATATATGGTCTCAACACAGACACAGCCTAGAAACCATGATACCAATCATTCCATGCCTGAAACAAGAATTCCTGTGGTGGGCTCAGGCCTGTCAGACCAACAGAGGGTTGCCTTTTCACAAACCACAACCAAGGCAGACCATCACCACGGACGCCTCAGACCTAGGCTGGGGAGCACACATGGAAGGCAAGTGTATCCAAGGCCTATGGTCCCAGGACCAGCTGAAACTACACATAAATCTAAAGGAGATGCTGGCAGTGAAGCATGCAATCGAGGCATTCAAACCATTCCTCCAGCAAGGACACCTGCTGATAAGGACGGACAATACGACAGTCATGTGGTACATCAACCAGCAGGGAGGCACGCATTCCTACCCTCTATGCCGGATGGTAATGGATCTGTGGAATCTAGGCCTGAATCTCAACATTCAACTGCAGGCCAGATTCGTACCAGGAAAAGAAAATTCACTAGCAGACAGATTAAGCAGAACTACCACAGATGCTCACGAATGGATGCTGCATCCAGACATCTTCAAAACCATAACAAAGACATGGGGAATGCCAGAGATAGACCTGTTCGCCTCCCCACTCAACCACCAATTGAAGAAATTCTGCTCGAGAATACCACCCGCAAGCCTGGAGGGGTGGACTCCCTCTCTTTCAGCTGGAAGGCCATGACAGTTTATGCCTTTCCACCTCTCCCATTGATGTACAAAGTTCTACTGAAGATCAGGGAGGAACAGCCAAAGGTAATTCTGATTGCTCCAGACTACGTTCTTCCCTAACCCACAGAACAGGGGGGAAAAACTACTACACACCTTGGATGTGCACAGACAACTGTGCTACTATCTGGACAGAACTAAGACCAACAGAAAAACTAACCAGCTTCTGGTAGCATATGCAACAGGAGTGCAAGGAAAAGCAATTTCCAAACAGACAATTTCAAAATGGATAGGAAATTGCATTTGATTCTGTTACTCTTTTCATGGAAAGACAACTCCTGAAAATATCAGGCCTCACTCCACAAGAGCTACAGCCACCACTACAGCTTTCCTACGAGGAGTGGCTACCAAAGACATTTTAGAAGCTGCTACTTGGAGCTCCGTGCATACATTTGCCAAGCATTACAATCTTCCTTTATACTCCAGATCCCGAGCAGGTTTTGCAACTGCAGTTTTACAAGGGATCTTAACTACACCATCATTATCTTAGTGCCTCCTCCCCCAGTTTGGCTATGGTATTCTACCCATATGTTATGACTGCAGATGCATCCTTAAAGGACATAGTACAGTTCCCATAAATGTAGATGTCCGATAGGTATGCATCTGCAGTCAGGATTACCCTCCCTCCTTCCCCTCTGTGGTATTCCTAGGGTACTTACCCCTCTCTTAGCTAGCTGGGGGAATCTATTATGGTGTATTTGTTTGTATATATATATATATATATATATATATATGTATATATATATATATGTATATATGTATATATATTCCTTTTGATTGCTACTGTTTGGAATTTTCTACTTTATCCAAATTTAGCCTTCCTAGAGGGCACCTGGCATCTGGGGCAAGAAACACTGAGGAAAATGGTGTCGGCTGATGCCTTTATACCCCAGGAGCTATGACGTCGGGTGAAGTGCGACATCAGCCGAGGCCAGACCCAGACTTTGGAATCCGGCCGACCGAAGGGCTGCCTGAGGCAGGACAACCCATATGTTATGACTGCAGATGCATACCTATCGGACATCTACATTTATGGTAGGTACAAAACTGTACTTTTCTGTACAATTCAACATCTAAATAATTTATGCTGTTATGGCCAAAACTATGTGAATTTCAAGAAACTGGTAGTCTCGTTTAAATAGGAATCCAATTTTGGAATATCATCCAACCGGTGCAGCGGTACAGTTGTTGCCTCACAGCAAGAGGTTCTCCCGTTCAATTCTCGGTTGGAGCGCCTTCTGTGTGGACTCCGCATGTCCTCCCCACGGTCGAGTGGCGTTCGAAAGACGTGTAGAATGGGCGTGCCTTCACTGAAGGTTAGGCGTTGAGCTGGCACCTCGGCCCCCATAAAAAAAAAAAATCTACTACCAATCATTAGTGGACCGGAGTTCCGCTGTGGCGACCTCTAACCGGGAAAAGCCGAAAGAAGAACATCCATGCAACCATTAAACATAATAAACACATCATCAAGGAAGAGCGTGTAATAATGTGTTTGTTTTTTTTTTCTATAAGGGTTATTACTGAAAATGTGACTAAGTTCCCATTGTGCCATCACCAAATTTGCGAAACTCGTACCACAAGGGGAACCCATAGCCACCCCTGTTTTCTGTAAAACAAAATCTCTCCCATTGAACATAAAATAGTTGTTGGTGAGTATTGGGTCCAATAATTCCTGTAGGAGATGGATTTCACTTTCAGTGGCCCCTTTTGTATGAATCAAACTGGTCACCCATTCTATACCAGTGTCTATTGGTGTTACCGTATATAGATCTTTTACATCTATTGTTAATAAAATGGTATTGTCTCCATGTGTCAAGTCACAAATGTTTTTCAAGAATGACCATGAATCCTATCTGTTCTACGTATTTCTTCAATTTCATATCCACAAATTTGGCTATGGAATAAGTTATGGAGTTCCTACCATTAACTATGGGTTGGAGTGGTGGAGTCGACATATCCTTATTGATTTTTCAGTATCCCGAAAATCACTGGGGTAAGGGGGGCTAGATATGACATATAATTATATACGTCCATAGGGATACGTGAGACTACAAATCATTCAGTAACACTGATTTTTTTGGTGTGTCCGATCCATTTCATTAAGGGAAGCCGCATTATAATGTTCTGAATAAAGTACATTCTACATACGAGCTATGTAATCCTCTTGTGTCAAAAAATACTAGACCCCCACCCTTGTCCGGTTTTACCACCCTTACATTCCGAAAGTTGTGTCTGTCTAAACTCTTTGCCTTCACGTGTAAAGTTGTTCCTTTTATTCCTATTGTTTGGTAGTCTACTTCCATTATTCTCCAAACTATCCCTTAAATCCAACTTGCATTTATCTTCTCAAATACTTCCAACCCCGGTGGTAGTGGTGGGTTGAATGTGCTAAGTACCTTGCATTCATTTTCTATTCTAGGATGCTCTTTAAATAAAATTCCAAATTGACCCTACGAACAAATAACTTAGTCAATTATTGTTCGAGCCAAGTTGGCTCTAGTGGCAGGCACAAAGGTCTGACCCTTTGCTAAAAGGTCAGCTAAAGTAATGTCCACCTCCACATTCGAATAATTTAAATATTTTGAAATCTTGCGTACTGTTGTAAGTTATTTTAAGTACATCAATGGCAGAGGATTCATCAAGGATTTCAACTCCAGCTAGACCATCTCTAGCTGGAGAATCAGTTATCCTTGCGTTGCTCGAAAAGACCGTTTCTTCGTCTAACAGGATCTGAAATTGTTCCTTGAGTTCATGGATTGACGGCCTCTCCTGTAAAATTTTGATTTTGATTGACGCTACTAGTACTAGGTTGCTGTGAGTCATTGAAGGGGTTTCCTCTGTTGAACATTTGATGTGAAGTTGTTAAATCTCGCTGTTTATTCTCGCTGATGGGTTCGGAGCCGATCCTCTGCTCAGACACGGCCGATAGCAAAGCTCAAGGTTTGCCAGTAGCTCGAGACCAAGCCCCTTATCCCACAATGCACTGCTGGAATTACCTCCGATCTAGTTTGCCGTGGCAAGAGAGATCTCTGTGATCCAGCTAGCTCGGACCATTTTTGAAAAAAAAAAAAAAAAAAAACAGCAAGTCTATATAAAGTTTTTCTTTTTGTTTAAAAAAAGTGTGTTAGTATTAGGTCTTTTCATAATATAATCTATAGTTGTTATAAATAGTTTAAAAGTTAGTGCCTTGTTGGCTTCTTTGTTTGTGTGGGCCTTTAGCCCTGTTTACTCTCATTAATCTTAATAGTTGGGCTTTTTTCTGTGGGCCTCTTTAGCCCTATTTTTCTAATCTATAATTACATTGTTATAGATAGTGCCCAGATTGGGCTTAGTTTGTGGATCTTTACTAGTGAGTAAGGACTTTAGTACCTTTTGCAGTTTACTGTTTGTTTTATTTAAATATCTCGGACGAAAAGGAGAAATCCCATCCTAAATCAGGATTTAAAAAATGCCCAGATTGTGGGCAGAAAATGTCCGTCACTGATGGGACACATTCAGTGTGTCTACTGTCTGGGGGCTAAACACCTCCAAGACACCTGCAGCATTTGGCACTCCTTTTCTTCAAGTGTCCTCTTGGAGACAAGGAGGAAACTTTTTTATAGACAGGGGATTGCTACAGCAATCTTTTTCTGAAGTGTTGAGTAGCCATGAGGGTACTAGTACGTCCTCCAAATCCTCAAAATCTAAATCTTCAGACAAAGTGACAAGGCAAAAATTTCAGGAGGGTGGTCATCTGTTCCACAGACATCGGAACAGACTGTACCTTTGATTTGGAGCCAGCTATCAGTATTGGAGCCGGTCTCTGAAGTTCCTTCTTCCCCTCTGCTCCAATCAGCACCTTCACTGCATTCAGCTAAGTCCTCAGTCAGCCTTTCAGATTTGGACATGGATCGGCTAGTGCAGAGGCTTTTACAGGCACCAGGACTTGCCAAATTGTTGTCAGCCCCGACCAGCTCGTCGGTGCCGAAGACCATGGAGCTGGATTTGTCTACTCCATTAAGATCCAAGCCATACTGGACACTCTGAGCCGAAGGAAACTGAACCCTTGGAGCCGATACCAGCACCGGTGTTATCGGCTCCATCTACTCGGATGTCCTCTGCACCGACAGAGGACTCTAGGAACCCTCACTCCTGTCAGGTCTGGGGAGGATAGTCAGATTTGTTGGTGCCGACTCTTCCTCTCGGTGCTTTGGCTCGAATGAGCTCATCTCCTACCACGGGCTCGGAGTCCAGGATTTTGTTGAGGGAGGATCGGATGGTACTGTCGGGTCTGTCCACTCCTTTCCGCCTTTGATGCTATGAGGAGAGTTTTGTCTCCAAAGACAACGTCCGCATCAGTTCAGCTTTCCCCCTCCCCTCAAGCTCCTGTGTCTGCTTCTTCATCTACCGGTCCCTCTAAGCATAGAGACCCTGAGCTTCAAGTACCCCCACAGGGTGTCCCCTACTCTTCTGAGACCTCCCCAGATCTCCCCACTGAGGAGGTGCCCAGGAAGAGATTGTGCAAGAGGAGTCCTTGACATCTGACACGGACATAGATGAGTCAGAAGGGTCCCCCTGATCCCCCTCTGAGGATATCTCCTTTGCAGAGATACTAGAGATCTTTAGTCAGAGGGGCGATTGGCAGTCCAAGACCCCTATTGAGGATGAGTCCGTGCTCTTGAAGGCTTTTGGGTCTCAACCTTCCACTTCTTGGGCATCTCCGCCTTACAACGAGCTCATGGAACTGTTTTCCCGTAAGGCGTGCGAGTCACCGAAGGCCATGGAAACCTGTTCCTCGAAAACCCAATAAAATTGTCTGCCCTAGAGGACAAGCCATTTTTGACCAAGGGAGTGCCTGTTGATGCCATGGTGGTAGCTGCAGCCACCAAAAAGGAAGTATCTGAGACATCCACCTCTATCCATCCCCCTAACAGAGATTCTAGGGTCATGGATAGATATGGGAAGTGTATGTTCAGTGATCGCAGAGAAAAAGTCACTGAACTAAACTACTTAACCCATTTTACGAGACTACAGAGAGATCTCCTGAAAGAGCTAGGAGATGGTCTCCAGTGTACGGAAGCTGCAGGGGTGGCCGACAAAGTAAACACCCAGCTCGCTACCCTAAACTCAATGGTAAACTCGTTCATGCGTCTCATATCCTATGCAGCTGATGGTTCGAGTAGAGTCGCTAGTTCGGGTATTGCTCTTCGAAGACAAGCCTGGATGCATCTCTGTTCCTTTGCGGAACCCTTTAAGTCTTCCTTTATTAATACCACATTCGATGGCTCATCACTGTTTGGGCCCAAAGTAAAGGAAACTTTAACCATGTGTAAGCAGGAAAGGCAGGACCTTATCTGCCGTTGGAGTCTGTTTTTCGACCCCTACTCGGCCCTACCCCAAGAGCCCTAGGGGAAGGGAAAATGTGGTTCCGAAAAGCACAGGCAACCTTTCCTGACAAATGTGGAGAAACCCCCTCTAGAGGCAGAGGAGGGGGTTAGAATGGAAGATGCTGCCCCCACGGCAGAGGAGGTCCGCAGTGACAGGGTTCAGTTCTCCCGTCAGCCCTACCAGCGCCCCCTGAAAGGGGACCCGGCTGTTTGGCTCTGAAGGCAGTCGGGGGTCGCTTGTCTTTGTACCTAGTAGCCTGGCTAAATATAACATCAGGTACTTTGGTACAAAGCATAATTTCCAGAGGATATTTCATTCCGTTCTCTTCCCCTCCCATTCCTGTAAAGAGAATCCCAGATTTTCCACCCAATCTCGGGGAACAAGCAGTCATAGAGGTCCACAGATTGCTAGAAAGAGTCATCCAACCAGTCCCAGCAGACCAAGTTAGATTCGGAACTTACTCACGAGTCTTTTTGGTACCAAAGAAAACGGGACTGGAGACCTATCTTGGACTTCAGCAGACTCGACCAGTTCGTAAAGAAAGAGAAGTTCCGAATGGTCATGCTTCAGTCCATTCTTCGTTCTTAGGGAAAGGCGATTGGATGTGCTCCATAGATCTCAAGGAAGCATACTATCACATAAAGATGAACAGACGCTCCAGAGATCATCTGCGCTTCTGGCTGGGAGCCAGTCATTACTAGTTTCGAGCCCTGCCCTTTGGTCTCACTACAGCCCCCAGAGTGTTCACCAAATGCATGGCAGTGGTCACTGCTCCCCTGAGACATCTAGGATTCCAGGTGTTTCCATATCTAGACGATTGGCTCCTAACTGCTGCCACCAGGCATCAGTTGACTCGGGTAACAGAATACACTCTGACACACTGCCATCAATTGGGCATTTCAATCAACTTCAAAAAGTCTGCCTTATTGCCATCGCAGCATACCGTTTTTATAGGAGCAGAATTGGATGCCTCAACTACCACTCTACGTCTCCCTGTCAAGAGTCTCTCTTCTCCACCAAAATGTCAGCTTACTGGTGTCAAAGAAAAGAGCTACAGAAGCAGAGGTATTGAAAGTACTAGGTTTGATTGCGGCAGCAATCCTGGTTATACCACTCACAAGGATGCATATGCAAATTCTTCAATGGCTCCTCTTCGCTCAGTGGTCTTACCAGAAACTACCGATGCACCACATGATTCTCATCACGGATTCTTGCAGGAGAGACCTTCGGTGGTGGTTGACGTCTCTTCATGTCACAGTCTGAAGACCCTTTGTCCCAGTAGCCACTGTGACCACGGACGCTTCCCTGATGGGGGGGGGGGGCATTTTCAGGGAAAGACTGCCCAAGGCACATGGACAGATAAGAATTACATCTGTACATCAATCTTCTAGAGTTGAGAGCGGTACTTCTGGCATTGCAGTACTTTCAGGACTCTCTTCCTCTGGGAACTATTGCAATTCAGACGGACAACATGTCAGTAGTCTGGTACTTGAACAAGCAAGGCGGAACCAAGTCTTAACCTCTCTGTCGAGAAGCCCTCAGGGTCTGGCAATGGGCTGTGTCATCCCAGCGTTTTCTATTAGCAATGCACATCCTGGGGAAATCCAACGTGATAGCGGACAAGCTAAGCAGGGCGATATTGCTCCCTCATGAGTGGTCTCTCAAAGCAGGGTGCGGAGTTGATTTTCCGCAAATGGAGCCAGCCTTGCTGTGACCTTTTTGCCAGCCACATCAATTCAAAATGCAGAAGCTACTTTGCCCCAATACCAACTCCCAGTTATCCCCCGAGATGCACTTCTACACGATTGGCCCCCAGGTCTCCTTTATTCATTCCACCCTTCCCCTTAATACCCAGATTTTTACAGAAAGCAAAATCGCTGGGAAGGACAGTTATACTTATAGCCCCCTACTGGCCTCGACAGATTTGGTTTCAGTTTCTCCACCATCATCTGTTGGAAGGTCCATGGATCCTGGACCCAGTTCTTGACCTTCTGATGCACCCGTCAGGGGACCTTCATCCTTCACTGCAGTCCCTGAAACTGACTGCTTAGCTAATCCACTTCCCCTAATTGCCAGGCTTCATTCAATTTCAGAAGATGCAAGACAAATTCTCTTGTCTTCTCACAAGCCATCTACCAGGAAATTATATGGCAGTAAATGGAAAGGTTCTCAATTTGGGCCAACACGCAGAACATTGACCCTTTCCGAGCTCTGCTATCTTCTATTTTAGAATTTTTGACAAACATTTTTAAGGAAGGAGCAGCAGCTGCTACAGTTAGAGTTCAGTTAGCTGCCATCTCAAATTTTCACCTTGGTTTTGGTGGCTCAAATGTTATGGGCCATAAATTATCTAAGACCTTTCTTAAAGGCATTCTTCATATTAGAACTCCGATCAAAATTCCCTATTCTCTCTGGAATTTAAACCTTATGCTGTCTCAAATTATTCTTCCTCCTTTTGAACCAGCATCTTCTTGTGATCTCAGATTTTTATCCTGGAAAACAATATTTCTTGTGGCCATTACTAGTGTCAGAACTTCAAGCATTATCTATCAGACCACCTTACATAATTTTCCATGCTGATAGAGTATCTCTCAGAACAAACCCCTCATTTTTACATAGTCTGTTCTGAATCAAATATCAATCGGGTATTTGAGCTGCTAGTCTTTTTTCCCAACCACTGTAGCAAATTGGAATACATGCTGCACAAACTTAATGTTCACAGACAGCTCGGATTTTATCTTGACAGAACTAAGCATATTAGGAAATCGGACCAACTTTTTGTATCCTTCTCGGAAGCCAGAGAAGGCAATTCAGTAGCTAAAACAACCTTATCTAAATGGTTATCCGATTGCATATCCTTTGTTTATGAAAATGCGAGCATGCCATTAACACACAAACCTAAGGCTCATTCTACCAGAGCCGTCTCTACGTTTTCTGCTTTTCAAGCTAATTTGCCCTTTGACAGTATTTGCGCTGCAGCCACTTGGTCCAAGCCTCATACCTTTATCACGCATTACAAAGTGGATAAGGCTTCAAGGGACTAGGTCTTCCTTTGGTTCTCCGGTACTAAGGAACATACTCCCATGAGCCACCCAGGATTCAGGGTGCTAGGGACGCTACCCATCAGTGAGAATAAACGGCGAGATTTAACAACTTCACATATAGAAGTTGTGTACTTTCCATAACGTTCCATGTGAGTTGTTTTATCTCACCTTTATTCTCGCGTCCCTCCCTCCTTCCCCCTCCTGGCTGACTGTTGACTTAGAGGCTAGTACCATCCTGGTTATTCAATATTTCTTCTTCCCCTTTGGGAAGTGTTCTTGGCAGAAATACATAAAAGGGTATGTATATGTTTTGTGTGTGTGTGTGTGTGTATATATATATATATATATATATATATATGTGTGTAAATACTGTTACTCGCTGCAAACAAAATCTGAGGTAATTCCAGCAGTGCATTGTGGGATAAGGGGCTTGGTCTTGAGCTGCTGGCAAACCTTGAGCTTTGCTATCGGCCGTGTCTGAGTCGAGGATCGGCTCCGAACCCATCCGTGAGAATAAAGGCGAGATAAACAACTCACATGGAACATTATGGCAAGTACATAACTTCTATTTTGTTGTGTCTTCTACCATTATTCCGCAGATGGCCATTCCAAGAATTATTACTGTTTGTGTTAGAATTGTTGGATGTGGAGGCCGCTTTATCATAGGTACGTTCCGAAGAACTGTAATCAAGTTCACCCATGTCCTGCTCATTAACATTAGTCACTTATAAATTGATTAATATTAGACAAGCGAGTATCGGGATTTAGTCATTCCTCTGCAGGTGATGGCTTGGGATAAGCTGACCCTTTAGTATAGTCACTGTCTGACTCGTTTCTTATTGTTTGTGATCTTCATCTTCTCTATTTGGCCATGAGTACTAGAAAAATGTGTTCATATTCAAACTTGTAACATGTAAAGTCACTGTCCTTTAATATATTGTTGTTCAGAACACTTATTTCATCATTCAGACCTTCAGTAACTGTGGAGTAGTGCTTAATAAACACTTCAAGTAACTCCAGGCTTTGCCCTTCAAACGAGGCTAAGAGATCCTGGTTGAATGGTGAATTATTCACTAGACCCATAGGGTATCTTCAAGTTCTAAGGCCCTTGGGTACCTGTCGCCTCATTAAGCATTCCTTAAAATATGCCGCTTCTAGCTGTAACTTCTTAGCCTTAAAAGATTGTATGTCAAGAAATTTTAAATTCTTTACTATACTGAATGTGTGTGCGCTCTGCTGATTTAACACATTAACTGAGTTACTACCCTGGTCTTTGGATAAACTGACAGGCTGATCAAGCCAGTTTTTCAAGTCAATGACATTACCATTGCTTGTATTGTAAGGAAATGTACCTGTTTGCATCACATTCGAACCACTTGGGGCTCCACTCCTTCTAATAACTCCCTCTGGCAGTTCCACCCTGCTCGTGGAAGAGGTTTGATTTGAGTCGTCGTAATCCATTCAAAAATCTAGGTTGTTGTAGGGCGCTACTATTGGCGCCGATATTCCGTTCCTCATTACTGCCTTCCCCAACTGAAGCAGTTGTCCACCTCCCATTCGGGACCACCTCAGACAACTGGGACGCCATTATTCCATTCCCCATGGGAAAATGCAGCTTGGCCATTTAGTTCCTTGGGCAGAAATGAGCCTGTTAAGCCATGTATAGTCGTAGACAAAGCATTGACTTTCTTTAATGCCGAAATGGTATTAAACAACTGTTGTAGATCCAAATTCGAAGGCCTTCAAAAGCATGAACGCTATTTCCAGGGTTATCTTAACTAAATGCATCTATATCTGTAGGTGCATTGTTGGAATAATCATTGTCCAAAGGAGATGATAACCCCTGTGTGGTGGATGAACCATGCAGTCCCACAGTTAAATGAAAGACAAACTGGAGAAACTGTTAAAATAGTCTGTTGACTGAAAAACAAACTGCTGGCTCTTATCCACAGAAACGCTTCTAATTAAAAAAAAAAAAAATGAATAAAGTTGGCGCTTTCGTTTTACTCTCTGAAGTCAGACTTCTTCAGACAATGTAAAAAAATGAATTGGTAATCCTATATACCTGAGTGAATATCACTTGGTGTTGGGATACACATTTAAAAGGTATACTAACCCTGTTAAAATACTAAAATCATACTGAAACTATCAAAATAGCATACTGAAACTATCAAAATAGAAAGAAGTGGTCAAAAAGTATTCTGATATAACCTACATTGAATGATGAAATAATTCATATGAAAAACAACATTTAAAACTGAATGCATCAACTAAAGCTACAAATATATATTCTATTCTATCAAACTGTTAAGCTGTTTAACTAGTGCAATTGCAGGAGAAGATGAACCTTTTAGTTTGGATGCTCTTATTATAAAACAAATACTTTGTAAAAACTGGGATCTGTTGAGGTCGGACAAGGACTTTGTCCATTATAGAACCATCCTCTAGGATTACTTACAGAAGGGGATGTAACCTTAAGAATTTATGGGAGAACAATCCCAGTAATTTAGTTAGAACTACAGGTATGTACAAGTGCGAAAGTTGTGCCTACTGTAAATTCATAGGAGTAGGGGCACCTTAACTATTTGGGGGAGAAAGTATATCAAGGGCAGATTTAATTGCCAATCCAAGGAGGTGATGTACCTGGCAAGCTGTAGATCTGCTCTTGCTTTTACATAGGCAAGACTGATCGTAAATTAAAGGACAAAATATACGAACATGTGTATAACATCAGGAAACTGAAAATGCTTTAGCTAAGCATATATATATATATATATATATATATATATATATATATATATATAGATATATATATAGATATAGATATATATATATAGATATATATATATATATAGATATATAGATATATATAGATATATATATAATATAAAAATATGAACATCCTGACCATAGTTTCACGTTTAAGGTAATAGACCAAATACACCACAAACCTAGAGGGGGCCCAATGAGTCTACTTTTAGAACTTACTGAACTCATGGTAAATGACTATAAATGCGTATAACTCACCGGGTTTGAACGACAAGACTTCATTAGCTTGTTTGTTAAAATTCAAAGAGCATTCAGAGATGAAGATCTGCCTAATTGCAGTAAGTACTTATAATAATTCAGTGTTTCAACTTCTCCTGCAATTGCAATAGTTCAACAGTACAACATATTTTGATAGAATAGAATGTTTGTAGCTTGTTTAGTTGATGCATTTAGTTTTAAATGTTTTTTTATATTAATATTTTCATCATTCAATGTATGTTATAATACTTTTGACCACTTCCTTCTATTTTGTTAGTTTCAGTATGCTATTTTGATAGTTTCAGTATGATTTTAGTACTTTAACAGGGTTAGTATAACTTTTAAAAGTGTATCCCAACACCATGTGATATTCACTCTGGTATATAGAATTACCAATTAATTTTTTACATTGTCTGAAGAAATCTTACTAGAGTAAGACGAAAGCGCTAACTTAATTCATTTTATTGTTTTTTTTAATTTTTTAAAGTTTTACATTTAAAGTGTTTTTGTGGATAAGAGCCAGCACACTGTTTTTCAGTCAGCAGCCGAGTTTTAACAGTTAAACCGGCTGAAAAAGGCTAAAACTTAGAAGCTGTGACATTGTGATAACTCATCTAAATCATTGGATCTGATATATACTGTGAGCCGAAGCAGCTTTTTCAGACCCGATATGCGCAGTCTCTAGATCCTGTTCCTTCATGTTTTCCATTACCCTTCCTGGAGACACACCACCATTTTAGGACCCCTTCAGTGGCCTTTTCTCATTCTTCCAGGAACCTGACAGAAGCAAATGTGGATAGAATGATGAGGAAGTTTCGGCACAAATTCAGATGGGAGTTCTCATGACTCCTACCCCATCGGGTCCAGAGACCTTTGCCAGTATTACTTTACCTGTTTTGGCTCCTTCTCCAATCCAACCTTTTGACTCAGGAGCTCTTGGATCAGAGTCTTCCAAAACTGTCTGTGTTGGATCTGAACATACTTTGATACCTTCTCTGAGTGGACTGAGCCAGATGACTCTCGGAGCCTCAGTGTCATTGCCGGATCTGAGGTGTTGGAGGTGACTCTGATGTTGTCAGAACTGTCTCCGCCCCTCAGAGCATCTGCTTTGGACAGCGTAGCTCCAATCCCTGCCTATGGTGAGCTATCTTTGGGTCAGAAGACTGTCTGGAAGCATGTCTTCTCGGAAGCATTGACCTTGTTCTCTCTGGAACATTCTGCCATTGAGGTAGTGAAGAGAGTGTTCTCTGCTTCTAGATCGACTATCCCTCTCCCACCTCCTGGATCCTTCTTCCCAATCTCCTGTCTGTCTTGAACCTTGACACTTACTCTACAGGGACAGCCAGCCCAAAGTCTCCAGACTACCCAGCAGGGTATGCTCATATCTTCTGATACGTCTCTGGAACATCCTGCTGAAGAAGTCCCTAGGAAGAGAAAGTGCAAGAGAAAGCACTTTAGACTTTCAAGAGTCGGTCATGGAAGATATTGATTTTTCATGAGGGGGAAGGGTCTGCAAGATAATCACCGGATAACATCTCCTTTGGAGACTATCTGGAGATCCTCAAGCAAAGGGGTGGTTGGTCTACCGATAACTCTTGCCAAGCAGAAGCAGTCTGGCCCATCTACCTCCTGGGTGACTCCACCTGCCAATGAGCTCATTCATTTGATCTCTAGGTGGGTGTGGAAGGAAGCGGACTTGGACAATCTCCAAGAGACCAAACGAGATCTTGGCACCACCTAAAGTAAGAGAATTTTGGAGTAACTGAGTACCAGTAGATGCCATGGTCATAGTGGCAGCCACAAAGAAAAAACTTGTGGAACAAAGTTAATTAGTTCACCCCTCCAACACAGAGTCTAGGACTTTGGACAGGTTTGGGAAGTGTGTATATGTTTCGGTGACACTTGCACTTTGGTCATTGAATTATTTGGCACACTTCACCAGACTTCAGAGGATTTGATTAAAGAACTCTCCACATCTCTCTCTAGGACCATTACTTATGAGGCAGAGACCTCTCTTGCCTCACAGTTGACTACCCTGCAGTCCATTTTAAATTCGTCCATGAGGCTCATTTCACATGCACCTGAAGGTACCTCAAGGGCAACTGGTTCAGGCATTTCGATTAGGAGACATGCTTTGATGCACTTGTGTGATTTCTTGGAGCTCTTCAAGTCTTCCTTCGTCAGGGCTTCCTTTGACGGAACTTCGTTGTTTGGCTCTAAAGTAGAGAGGGAGTATTCGGGTATGAGCAGGATGGTTAGAACCTGTCTGCAGTTGGGTGTATGTTTGTTTTTCGACGATTCAAAGAAACACCACTGGGAATCAACGAGGTGGTCCAAAAATGTGGTTCAGAAAATCCCAGGGTCCTTTCCATGATTCACGTGGAGATAGTTCCTCTAACAGAAGACGCCACTCACACTGCAGAGGAGGTCTGCAGAATCAAATACCTAGGGACCCTCCTGAAAGGAGGCCCAATTGCCCACCTCAGGAGGCAGTCTGGAGTCTTCTATCCCTGCACCGGAGAGCCTGGCTAGAAATTATAAAGGATGCATGGTTGCAGCGGATTATTTCCAGAGATTATATAATACCTCTGTCCCTCTTTAGCAGTAGACAAAAATGCTCGATGCTTCATCCAGTTAGAGGAAAGCAGCAGTGCTAAAAGTAAGAAAACTGTTAGAAAAAGAGTCATCCAAGAGGTTCCCCCATACCAGAAAAGGTCTGGAACTTACTCGAGTCTTTTTAGTGCTGAAGAAAACGGGGGACTGGAGACCAGTCTTGGATTTCAGCAATCTGATCAAATCAGTTTAGTACACAACATTCTGGATAGTCATAGTTCAGTCCATTTTGCCTTGTCTGCACAAGGATGAATGGATGTGCTCAGTAGATCTTCAGGATGCATACTACTGTATAAACATGATGTATAAACATGAACACATGATCCAGAAGGTACCTACATTTCCAGTTGCGAGTCGGTCATTACCAGTTCAGAGTTCTGCCCTTTGGCCTTATCACAGCACCAAATGCGTGGAAGTAGTAGCAGCTCACTTGCGACTGCAGGGATTCAGGGTGTTTCCGTACTTCGACAACTGTCTCATAACTGCTCCGACCAGGCATCTTCTGACAAAAGCAAGATATGTACTCCTGCTGTGCTCCCACTTAGGAATTACCATCAATCACAACAAATATCCACTAGAACCATCTCAAATGTTGAGTTCATAGGGGCCTTGTTTATTAAGATATCTGTGACAGCCTCCCTTCCCTTAACAAGAGTACAGACTATTCGATTTCAAGTCTGAGAATAATTGTGGATTATTTTTATCAGCTCGATTGATTCTTCAAGCTTTGGAGTCCATGTCTGCTGCAGTAGTATAGCTTCCATTAGCAAGATACTATATGAGACTTCAACATTGGACCTTAGCGACTCAGAGGCAGGTGCAGAATAGACTAGTGTCCACCCAGATCAGAATAACTTCGGCATGCAAAAAGTGCCTCTTGTGGATTTGCTCAGATCAGATTTTACAAGGCCACCTCTTCATTCTTCCTCAGCCCAAGGCTATAGTGAACTCAGACACTTCCCAAATTGGGTGGGGAGCACTTCTTGGGAAAGAGTCCAGGACATCTGGTCCAGTGAAGAGGCCAACCTGCATATCAGTGTCCTGGAAATGAGAGCAGTACTCCCAGAGTTGCAGGACTTCCAAGACCCTCCCTCCTCATGATGATTTCAATTCAGATGGACAATCTGTCAGTGGTATGGTAAATCAACAAACAAGGAGAAACCAGATCTTACCCTTGTGTTGAGAAGCTCAGAGTGTGGTAATTGGTGATCTCAACCAATCGATTTTCTGATAGCAGCATACATTCTGGGGAACGCCAACATGATAGACAAGTTGAGCAGGTCCATTTTACTATCTCACTAGTGACTCTCAGCATGAGAGTTGCGGTAAAGATATTCTGCCAGTGGGGCTAACTTTGCTACAGCGTCTTTGCATCTCCCCTTAGCAACAAGTGCGGCAGGTTCTTTGCCCTGATCCTCCCCCCGGAGGAATCGCCAAGAGATGTGGTCTTCCATGATTGCCCCCCCCCCAGTCTTCTTTAATCCTCTTAATTTCTCCAGAAAGCATTTCGATTGAAGAGCTCAGTCATCCTCATTGCATCTTATTGGCCTCATCAGATTTGGTTCCCCTTTGGCCTCATTTAGTTCATCCAGCATGGATTCTGGATCCAAGTCTGGACCTCCTGTTTCACCCGGACATTTCAGGCCTAAAGTTGACCACATTTTCTCCATTTCCATTGATAGCCAGACAACCCAGGCTCTCCCTGTACGTTGCATTCTTTTGCCTTCCTATAAAGCTTCTACAAGGAAAATTTATAGAAGTAAAATGGAAAATATTTGCTCTTTGGGCACAACAGACACATTGACCCCTTTTCAGCACCAGTACCTAAACTTTTTGAGTTTTTGGCTGCAATTTTTAATAGAGCTAGCTCCTCGACTGTTAAAGTTCAGCTAGCTGCCATTTGTAATTTTCACGTAGGAGTAAATAATTTCTCCTTACAGTCTTCAAAACCTTTGTAAGGCCTTTTGTAAGGGGAACTTTTCTTTTTAGACCCTATTTTAAAGACCCACCTCTGCCATGGGATTTGAATTTGGTTTTACAAGTTTTAACTCCATCTCCATTTGAACCATCAGCAAAATGTGAGCTGAAATGTTTAACCTGGAAAACCATCTTTCTAGTAGCCATAACCTCGGATTGATTTGAGTCTCCTCTTCTAAGCCCCCTTATTTAATTTTCCATAAAGATAGAGTATTGTTATGAACCAACCCATCTTTCCTTCGTAAGGTAGTGTCAGCATCCAACATCATTCAATTCAGTCTCCCAGTTTTCTTTCCAAATTTCACGAACAAAGGAGAATGAGGTTTATCTTTCCATTCATCGCTGGTTCCAAGCCCTCTGAAACGAGTCAGCCTTTTTACCAAGCTTGTGCCAGCCAAAAAAACTCTAGCTAAATATCTACCCAGAATGCCCTTCTCCCTGTTACCTTAGATCTTATTTGCAACATAGCTGTAAAACTGCGTTTCAGTCGAGCTCTCAGCTATGTGAAATCTTTTGATATTTGTGTAGAAATTTTGGATATCTTCATATTTTATTAAGCGATTAGCTTTTCTAGTGTCTTCTTCTGTCTGATCTTGTTTTTCCCCCTCTACTCTTAGTTACTGTTGGTACACTTTCAAGTGCCACTGTTGGTACAGCCTTTCCTCTTACCCTTGTGGTATTTCTTCAATACCATAGTTGAGTAACTTATTCAGGTGTTTTCCTTCTTTTCTCTGTCATGCCAATGTATTGTTATATTTGTGACTTGAACGGAGTTGACTTTGATTATACTTGGATTATACAGTTGGCCTATGGTGTTTTTTTCTTTATCAAGATGTCTGATAAGAAAGGTACTTCAGGTTTTAAACGTACTTCATGTAAGGGCAAGTTAACTAACAATGATTCTCATGATGACTGTGTACTGTTTGTTAGTATCCCACCTTTCTGTGCAGCCTCCATGTGACATTTGTCAGTTTCAGTCAACACACTCTTAATGAGCGCAAAAATAAACTCATTCTGAAAGGGTTACTCAAGTCTCCCTTCTCAGAGGCCATTTCTGCAATGGAGGTCTCAACCCCTCCTAAGGACAGAGAGATCCCACTCTATTCCTTCTTCACCATCGGGTGATCAGAGTAAGCCTGGGAGCTCAAAGGTCCCAAAGTTATCTTCGGAGCATAAATCAGCCTCCTCTGCTCAGTCTTCTTCAGCTCTGACCATCTCAAAACCTTCGATACCAGCGCCTGTTTCAGCACCGGTCCTGCCTCTGGCACTGATCATAGACCTTACTACGCCTATTCCGACTTCGGCACCTGCGGCCACTTCGGCTTAGGGAACACCTTCAACTACGCCATTAG
Organism: Protopterus annectens; assembly: GCF_019279795.1. Lineage (NCBI taxonomy): Eukaryota > Metazoa > Chordata > Ceratodontiformes > Protopteridae > Protopterus > Protopterus annectens. The sequence goes on along the minus strand of NC_056746.1, from coordinate 1,302,218,377 downwards.
TTTTCATTTTGGAATTGACCATTTCGGCTCAGAATGCCATTTTGGCACAGAGTGTACTACCATCCCCACTGGATTTGACCCCTTTACTTTCAGTCTCGAAACCAGAGACTTCAGTGCAGGCATACCTTGCACCATGGACACTATGCTCCCACTCCGTAGATCCATTTCTGGGCCAAGCGTATAGCTCCTTCATCGAACATCCTGACTCCCCATCCGGAGTATCCACTAAATCCACCAGGAGCCTTTCTGAACACTACATGGTGCATCTTGTAGACCATCTGCTGTTAGCCAGGGGGATTCCCTCACTTTCTAAGACCCATCCACCTGCAGAACTTTGGTTGCCTTATCCACAAACTCTACCTTACACTCCTTCGACCATCTTGGTTCCGAAGCCTTCTGCTCTGACATCCTCCTTGAAACCCATCATCTCTGCGCCTACGGTGTATCTCACTCCGGGTCCGAGTTTGTCCCTTTAGTCTTCGGTTCCCGCTGAGCCGGTTCTTCCTCAATCTGGGGATTGGGGATGGGATCTTCGGCCCGGGGTACAGAGCCACCCCTTTCCTCGGTGTCAATGGCTGTGTCTATGCTGATCCTGCTTGAGGCTCCATCCGTGGGGGGGTGGGTTCTTTGGGGCAGGATGTTACCCCGGTCATGAGGTTGTCTTTCTCAGTTCTGGGCTCCCATCCCTGTTTGGGCGGGTCTGCCTTCCGCGCGAAGAAGAGGTATCTTGCTTCTGGCAGCACTCCGATGTCTGAACCCCAGTTTTCACCCCCTGCGCTACAGCTGTCACAGGCCACCCCCCTGGGACATTGGGCAGAGAAGCCGCAGGACACCCCTGTTCAGGGTACCCGCTCTTCTGTGTCCTCCTCAGAGACCCCCACTGAGGAGCCCCCTCGAAAGTTGTGCAGGAGGAAGCACATGGACTCACCCAAGGAGTCCTTAGCAGAAGAGACAGATTACAATGGTGAAGGGTCCCCATGGTCACCTCCTGATGTCTCCTTAGGAGTCATCCTGGAAATGTTAAAGCAGAGAGGTGACTGGAAGCCCTCCAACCCTTCATCTGAGGAGTCCGTGTTCCTGCAGGCTTTTCGCGCCCTACCTTCTACTTCTTGGGTGATGCCACCTGCCGCCGAGCTTGTCATGCAGTGCACTTGGAAGACCCCCGATTCCATTGAGGCGATCTCTCTGAGACTGAAAACTCTTTCCCATCCCGAGGAGAACCCGCATTGGTCCATAGGGTTATCAGTTGATGCTACAGTGGTGGCGGCAGCCACGAAAAAGGACTTGGCTGAGGAAAGTCCCACTGTCCACCTGCCTAACCGGGAGTCCTGGGTGGTGGACAGACTTAGGAAGTGTGTTTTTGCATCCGGGACTTTTGCCATACGGTCCCTGAATTATTTGGCGCATTTTACGAGGCTTCAGAGGAACTTTATCTCCGAACTCTCTAGGACTCTCGCAGGACAGTTGTCTGAGGTTAGTGACAAAGTAGCCTCGCAACCCTGGAATCTATATCAAACTAGTCCATGAGGTTGCTGTCACACAACCGAAGGGACGTCTAGAGCAGCGGGTTCTGGCATTATGAGGTGTCATGCCTGGATGTGCATTTGTGACCTCGGAGACCCCTTCAAGTCTTCTTTCTTGAATGCACCCATTGAAGTTTTTTCCCTTTTTGGCTCCAAAGTGAAGGACACGCCAGCCAGGTGCGAGCAGGAAGGAAAGGCTTTGTCTGCCATAGGCCTACGGTTTTTCAATCCTCAACGTACCTTCTCCAGGAATCGGAGGAGTGGTAAGATGTGGCATAAGAAATCACGGGGTCCCTTCCATGCTGCACGTGGTAATGATAGCTCCCAAAGGCAGAGGAGGTAACAATTCCAGTAGACGTCCCAATAGAGGCGGGGGGGGGGTCCTCTTAATCGGGACTCCAGGGATTCCTTCTCTGGACAGACTTATCGGTGCTCTTGAGGAGCAGCCCGATTGCTTAACTCGAAGCAGTCAGGGGTCGTTTCACTCTGCACCAAGCTGCCTGGCAATCCATCACCACCGATCATTGGGTGCAGAGCATAATCAGCAGAGGCTATACCATTCCCCTTTCTTGTCAGCCAAATTTCCCAAAAGAACTTCCTGACGTTCCACCCAGTCAAAGGGAAGCAGCAGCTTCAGAGATTATAAAGCTGTCTCAAAAGTCATCCCACCAGACCAGTGCAGATCTGTATTTTACTTGAGATTCTTTTTGGTGCCAAAAAAAGACAGGGGACTGGAGACCCATTTTTGGATCTCAGCAGCTTAAAAAGTCCATCACCCAATCCAAATTCCGGATGGTCACAGTTCAGTCCATTCTCCCCTTTTTAAGAGAAGGTGATCGGATGTGCTGTATAGGAATGTGTATTACCACATCAAGATGGACAAACACTCCAGGAGTCTGCTTTGCTTCAGCTAGGAGCCAGTCATTTTCAATTCTGCTTGCTGCCTTTGTCTACAGCCCCCAATGTGTTCACGAAATGTATGGCAGTTGGTACAACCCACTTGAGACTAAAATGATTCCGGGTGTTTCCATATCTGGATGACTGGCTCCTTACCACCACTACCGAGCATCTTCTGGTAACAGCACTGCATTATCCTTGCTCTCCGGCAAAATTGTTGGGAATAACAATACATTGGGAGAAAGCAAACCTTGCCCCTACATGACAAATACAGTTCATTGGTGCAGTGTTCAATATTCAGTCCTGTCTGGTATCACTTTCAATTCAGACTCCATCGATTGATGCTTCAACTCCGGGTGATACTCTCACAAACAGCATCTGCAAGGGAAGTTCTTCAGGCTCTAGGTTCTATGGCAGGGTCAATCCCAATAGTGCCTCTAGCAAAGCTACACATGCTGATTCTGCAATGGCTGCTATGTCAGTGGTTCCCAAACTGTCACCACCTCAGTTACCAGATTCGAATAACCAACTCCTGCAAACGAGACCTGCTTTGGTGGATGATGCCAAGATGTAGAACTGTGAAGTCGCCCATTTCAGTCTCCTCCGCCATTGTGACCACAGTGGGAGGACCATTTCCAGGGAAAGACTGTCCAAGGTGCATGATCCACCTCAGAGGCCCACCTGCATGTCAGTGTTCTTAAACTGAGAGCTGTGCTGTTAACGTTGCAGGCCTTCGATTTGGCTTTCCCTTCCGGCACAATTGTAGTTCAATCAGGCACTATGTCATTTGTCTAGTGTATCAACAAACGAAGAACCAAGTCCTATCCCCTATGTAGAGAAGCCATGAGAATTTGGCAGTGGGCAATAGCTTCCAACTGCTTTCTAATAGCAATGCATATCCGGTGGAGTGCCAGCGTGATTGCGGACTAGCTAAGCAGATGCATTCTCATGCCTCACAAGTGGTCCCTCAACCCCGAGGTGGCATCAGCAGTCTTCAGCCACTGGGGCCAGCCCTTCTGCAATCTTTTTGCGTCCCCATCAAACACCAAGTGCAGCAGCTATTCTGCCTACTTACCCCTGAGTGGAGTTGCCGAAGGATGCTCTGATCCACGATTGGCCTATGGGATTTCTTTACGCTTATCCTCCCATCACTCTGATCCCACAATTTCTAAAGAAAGCTCTTCTGTTGAGCTGCATGGTGATCCTCATTCTGGCTTCGACTAGTTTGGTTCCTCTTCCTTCGGCTTCACCTGGTATACCCGCCATGGATTCTGGACCCTCTACCAGATCTGATTATTCACCCCCAAGGGTTGAGTCACCCAAATCTGTCCAGTCTCAAGCTGACAGCTTGGTTTCTCTACTTCCACTAGTTGCCAGGCAAGCTAATCTCTCCTCGCCTGTCCGAGACATCATTCTGGCCTCTCATAAACCCATCCACCAGAAGACTATACCAGGATAAATGGAAAAGATTCTTCTCTGGTCCAAGAATAACATGCTAGACCTGTATTTGGCTCCAGTTACTACAGTGCTTCAATATTTGGCTAAGTTTTTTTATAATGGAGCCTCTGCCTCTACTGTACAAGTACATCTAGTGGTAGTTTCCAATTTCAACAATGGTATAGATGGCACCCCTCTTACCACTTTCTGTATTTGCAAGGCTTTCCTCAAGGGAACTTTTCATATCAGGCCTCCTGTCAAGACAGCCCGTGGAACCTCACAATAGTCCTTCAGTCTTTGACTTGGAAACCTTTTGAACCTGCTGCGAAGTGTGACCTAAAGTTTTTGTTTTGGTAATCCTTGATGTTCATCGTGCATACAGCTGCAGTCATAACAGATGGGTTCTCCTGCCGTCAGGCGGGTCCTCGGTCGGCCGAATTCCAAAGTCTAGGTCCGGCATCGGTTGTCATCGCTTCTTCCCTGACGTCAGTGCGACAGGTGTATAAAGGAACCAGCCGACACCATTTTCTTCAGTCTTTCTTGCCGCGCAGTGCCCGAAGCAGAAGTAGTTCACAAGTGCCGGTCGGCCAGCTCCTGAGATTACGAAAATTTGGAAACCGAAGTCTTCTTAAAAGCTAAGTACCCGTTGAAACTTTTCTTGCCTCAGACCGATGTCAGACAAAGTTAATAATTGTATTTCTTGTGGGAAGCAAATACCGCATAAGGATTTCCATTCCCTCTGTATACCTTGTTTAAGCCCAGACCACGACGTCTCGGTCTGTCGCTTTTTTGCTACATTCAACAAATGCACTTAGCGTCAGGCGGAGTTCGCCCAGCATTATTTTGGGAAAGCATTTAACTATATTATGTCGTCTGATACTCAGACTCTGGTTTTGTCTAAAAAACGCAAAGATAAGGACCGACACACGAGGTCCACGGCCTCTCCCGACACCACGCCAAAGCCGACTACACATGGTCCGGTTCTCAGCGAGGCGCCTACGCAGCCCCTGACTACCGACGACACTTCTTTGACGGTGTCTCCTGTGCCCGAGGTCACAGGCTCCTTGGCCCACACCCCGACTACAGATACCGAAGCCACTCTTGGCGTTGAAACTCAGAATGTGGACAGGTCCACCTCCACTCAAGGTGTCTTCAGACCTTCCTCTTCTTTCTCCATCAAGGCTTTCACTAAGTCTAAAGCAACCATGCACTGAGACCAGCTACACAGGGCCCATCTCCAGGCCCCATGCCTAAGAACCAGATGCTTAAAATGGCTGAGGATTTAATCACTCTTATCAGGGGTTCTCAGCCCCCACCAGACAAAAGGCCCAGAGTGGAGGAAGATTCCCCCTCCTCTGATCGGGGCTCCATTATTTCAGAGCACTCTGATGATCAGGATCATTCTTACTCCCTTTTGAAGACTCTGATGCGGAGGAATCCATCCCTTCTGTATCCCCCCCTGAGGATTACTCATTTGGGGAAACTTTGCATACCTTAAGGGAACACTTCCACTGGGAAGGCCAAGGTTATTCAGATTCCAGGAAAAGGCTTAGGGAATTTCTCATGCTACCTCAGCACAGGCCTCTGGCTATACCTCCTGTCTTGGACATCCTAGATGATGTTTACTTGGAGGCCTGCCTTAACCCGGACTCTCTACCTCCATCTCCAGTTAAGCCTGACAGGTACTACAGGGTTCCTGACTCTCACCAATTTCTATACAAAAGCCATGCTGCTGACCCAGAAACCATCTCACAGGGCCCCAAGGGAGTTGAGGCCTCCATTGCTAAAAATCCATTACCTTCCGAGAGAGATTCCAGATCCTTAGAAAGGTGGGGAAAAAAGGTATATACCTCGGCTACCTTAACCATGAGGGCCTTAAACTGTCAGTTTCATATGCTAAAATACCAACAGTTTTTGTTATCACAATTGAAAAGTAAAATGTCACAACCTGAACAACCAGACTTGAAGGAGTTGCAGGATTTGATGCATAGTGCAGAACAAGTGGGTAAGCATACCTTACAATGTGGTTTTGATGCTCTAGAGGCCTCGTGTAGAGCTACTGTTACAGGATCAGTCATACGTAGGCATGCCTGGCTCAAGGAACAAGCCTTGCCCGATCATGTCAAAGCTAAATTACTAGACGCCCCTCTTCAAAAGGATGTACTATTTGGTACTAATGCTGAGGAGGTATTAAGGAAAATGGAGGAAAAGGCTAAATCAATGCACACTGTGAAAGATTTTCTACAGGTACAACCCCAACGTTTTAGGAGAAATTGGCCCTCCAAAAACTGGTCCTTTCCTGTCACGGACAGACCCCAAAGAGGCAGATACAGGTGCCCGAGGGGCAGAGGACAATCCCAAGGATTGTCAACAAATTGGCATATTGTCACAAAGGACAAATGGATCCTGGACATTATAAACAGAGGCTACAAATTCCATTTTCACACCCTTCCAAAAATGAGGCGCATGCCAAACCTGCCACACAATCAAAGGGCAGAGGCACAAAGGCAAATTACAGATCTCAAAAACATGAAAGCTATTCAAGCGGTACCTACGCATGAACAAGGTCAAGGTTTTTATTCCAGGCTATTTCTGGTACCAAGGAAGGGAAAAGATTGGAGACCTATTTTGGACCTATCCATCCTAAACACATTTCTACTCGTACCAAAATTCAAGATGCTCACTCTACAGCAACTTCTTCCCATGCTGGGCAAGGAGTCTTGGCTGGTAACATTGGACCTCAAGGAGGCATACCTGCATGTCCCAATCAGACAAAATTGCAGAAGGTACCTCAGATTTCTTGCAGGTTCAACCCATTAACAATTCTCTGCATTGCCCTTTGGCTTATCTACTGCGCCCAGAGTATTCACGAAATGCCTGGCATCAGTAATTGCCTACTGCAGACTTCAAGGGATACAAATATACCCCTATTTGGACGACTGCCTGATCCAAGCGGACAGCAAGCACATTCTTCTGAAACATCTGGCTTATGTAATAATGTTGTTGAACTCTCTGGGATACACAGTCAACAAAAAGAAATCAAGGCTCTCGGAAGATAATTTTCCTGGGTGCCAATTTGGACACAAACACCCAGATGGCCTACCTCACGCCAGAGAAGCAGGGGCAACTAATTCAGTACTTCAGAACACTAGCAAATTGCACCAGGCTGACTGCAAGGAAAATCCTGCAGGCTCTGGGATTCATGGCATCTTGCATCTTACTAATCCCATGTGCAAAGCTGCATATGAGGAAACTACAATGGTACCTGAAAAACATATGGTCTCAACACAGCCACAGTTTGGAAACAATAATACCACTAATTCCATCATGTCTGCAAAAGGAATTTCTGTGGTGGGCTCAAGCATGTCAAACAAACACAGGTCTTCCATTCAGCAAGCCTCAAGCAAATCAAGTCATCACAACAGACGCCTGGACTACGCCTGGGCGACATGACAGATCGGTGCATTCAGGGCAAATGGTCCCAAAAAGAAAAGCACCTTCACATCAATCAAAAGGAAATGCTAGCAGTAATAAATGCTATTATAGCTTTCAAGGACCTTCTACAACCAGGTCAACTATTGATAAGAACGGACAACACCACAGTTATGTGGTACATCAACAGGGAGGAACACATTCTTTCCCGCTATGCAGACTGGCCATGCCACTTTGAAACATGGCCATGGACTTACAAATGGAACTACAAGCACAGTACTTGCCAGGCAAGGAAAACACGCTGGCAGACAACCTAAGCAGGAATATGACAGATCCACATGAATGGAAATTGCATCCAAAAGTTTTTACAGAAATAATCCAAGAATGAGGAAGGCCAGGCATAGACCTCTTTGCCTCCCACAAAAATCATCAATTGACAAAATTCTGCTCCAGGATTTTCCATCCAAAGGCCTGGAGAGTGGACGCTCTCTTTCAGTTGGACATCAATGACAGTTTATGCCTTCCCACCTCTTCCTCTGCTGCCCAAAGTTCTATTGAAAACCAGAGCAGACAGACCAAAGATGATTCTCATTGCTCCGGACTGGCCAAGCCAACACTGGTACCCACTCCTGAGGAGCCTGACGCATTCCCCACCATGGACCCTGCCTCTAATGCCTCCTCTTCTGACTCGGCACAGCTTCAAAACTCTTCACAGCCAGCTAAAAACACTCAATCTAGCCGCGTGGAAGATTCCTTAGCATCACAACAGGCCCTACTCTCCAAGGAGGTGCAGGATGTCATTTTGGAGGCCAGAAGGCCATCAACTAGAAAAGCTTACTCCGCAAAATGGAAACGTTTTTGTTTGGAATGAGAAAAAGGGCCAGGATCCTGGAAAACTGAATTTACCTCAAATACTACAATATTTGGCTGAGCTGCTAAGCAGTGGACTTTCATTCTCCTCCATCAAAATCCATGCCTCAGCCATTTCTGCAGAATACAATACTGATCTACCTTTATTCTCTCACCCTCTCTTAAGACAGTTCCTCAGAGGGGCTAAGAATTTAAGACCTCCAAGGAAACAACCAATACCTGCTTGGGATCTTAATTTCATTCTGGAAAAACTGACCTTGCCTCCCTTTGAGCCAGCTGCCTCATCAGATTTGCAATATTTATCCTGGAAAACAGCTTTCCTTCTGGCTATCACCTCAGCTCGTAGAGTTTCAGAACTACAGGCTCTCATGGCTGTCCAGCCTTTTATCATCTTCCATCAGGACAGAGTTTCCTTACAAACCAACCCGTCCTTTATGCCTAAAGTGGTATCCAGGGTAGCTTTAAATCAGGCCATACATTTACCTACTTTTTATCCTAATCCTCAAAACAAAGGGGAGAGATTACTACATTCCTTGGACATCCACAGACAACTGCGTTATTATTTGGACAGAACAAAGCCTTTCAGAAAATCAGAACAGCTCTTTGTGTCCTATGCGGTAGGAGCTCAAGGAAAGCCAATTTCCAAACAGACAATCTCAAAATGGATAGCCCACTGCATACGCTTTTGCTATTCCTTTCATGGCAAAACTGTACCTACAGGCATTAGAACTCATTCCACCAGGGCCACAGCCACCTCTGCAGCCTTCCTCAGAGGAACTCACCAAGGATATTTTGGAAGCAGCCACTTGGAGTTCTGTGCATACCTTCTCCAAGCACTACAACCTACCATTATACTCCAAATCTAGAGCAGGCTTTGCCACTGCAGTCTTGCAGGGCATTTTGGCTCCTCCTAGTTCCACCTAGTGCCTACCACCCCTTTCTTAGCTTTGGGATTCTACCCATCTGTTATGACTGCAGCTGTATGCACGATGAACATAGTACAGTTTTGCACCTACCATAAATGTAGATGTTCGAGTGCTAATACAGCTGCAGTCCAGGTTTCCCTCCCTCCTTCCCCTCTTGGGACAGGCCTATAGGCTAACACATCCTCATACAACCTGATTTGGGTATTCATTTATGATGTATTTGCTTGCAACTACTGTATTTTGATTATATTGCACTGCATTATTACACAAATTTATGTATTGCCTTCCTTCTGGGGGCACCTGACATCTGGGGCAAGAAAAACTGAAGAAAATTACGTCTGCTGGTTCCTTTATACCCCTGTCGCACTGACGTCAGGAAAGCAGCGACGACAACCGACGCCGGACCTAGACTTCGGAATTCGGCCGACCGAGGACCCGCCTGACGGCAGTGTTCTTTCCAAATTTTGCCAATAGAGGAGGGTACTGCCTTCACTCTTTAGACGTGTATAGACAATTGAGATTTTATCTAGACAGGACCAAATCTATGTAGATCTGAGCAGCTTTGCATTTCCTTTTCTGGGCCCAGAATGGGAGAGGCTGATGTTCATCGTGTTACACTGCTGCAGTCATCACACTTGGGTTATCCTGCCATCAGGCGGTCCCGCAGTCTGCCAGAGTTCCAAAGTCTTGGTCCAGCATCGGCTGCTGTCGCTTCTTCCCTGACGTCAGTGCGCCAGGGGTATTTGAGGCATCCAATGCCATTTTCTCCAGTGTTTCTTGCCGCGCGGTGCCCGAAGCAGTAGCAGTTAGCAAGTGCTGGTCGGCCGACTCCTGAGATTTTCAAATAGAATTTCAGACCGAAGTCTTCAGTAAAGCTAAGTACCCCATTGGGGAACCTTTTCTTGCCTCAGTCCGATGTCAGAAAAAGTTAACAATTGCATTTCTTGTGAAAAGCAAATACCTCATAAGGACTTTCATTCTTATTGTATTCCTTGCCTAGGCCCAGACCATGACGTCACAGGTTGCTGGTTTTGTGCTAGGTTTAACAAACTAACTATAAAATGTCGGTTTGATTTCGCCCAACATTATTTTGGTAGGAAATTTAATTATACCATGCTGTCGGAGCAACAGACGACCGGCATGCACAAAAAACGCAAAGATAAGGACAGGCAGCAGAGACCCAAACCAGATTCTGAGGCCTCTGCTAGGCCAGTCGACTGTTCTTCGGTTTTCATTGAGGCGCCTACGCAGCCCCTGACTACCGCTGATTCAGAATCCCAGGTGGCATCCGATTCCCAAGAGGAGATTGCTAGGCCTCCACAACCTTTATCTTTAGGCCCTTCCGACTCCATGGCTGAAGGAGATTCCGGTGCAGTTGAAATGCCTTCAGTTGCTGAAGGTGTCTTCAGGCAGACTACACTCGCTATTAAATCCTATGCGAAGATGAAAACTCCTTTAAAAGCAAAGATGACTGTACAGCAGTCTCCAGTACAAGGCCCCATGCCTAAAAAATAGATGCTTAAGATGGCTGAAGACTTAATTACCCTAATCAGGGGTTCCCATCCCCCTCCTGATAAAAGGCCTAGACAGGAGGAGGACTACACTTCCTCTGACTAGTTTTCAATTTCCTCAGATTCTTGTGAGGAACAGGAATATTCTTTTCCCCCTTATGAAGACTCTGATGCTGAAGAGTCTATTCCTTCAGCATCTCCCCCAGAAGACTACTCTTTTGGGGAAACTTTACATACCATGAGGGAACATTTTCACTGGGAAGGCCAGGATTACTCTGATTCTAAGAAAAGGCTCCGAGAGTTCCTTTTACTACCCCAGCACAGACCACTTGCTATTCCACCAGCGTTACACATTGTGGATGATGTTTGTTCAGAATTTAGCCTTAACCCAGACAGATACTACAGGAGTCCCTGACTCTCACACATTCCTATATAAAAGTCCTGTTGCTGACCCAGAAACCATTTCCCAGGGTCCCAAAGGGGTCAAGGCCTCTATTGCTAAAAATCCTGTACCCTCTGAAAGGGATTCTAGAGCACTAGCCCGATGGGGAAAGAAAATATATACCTCTGCTACTCTAGCTATGAGGGCCTTAAATTGCCAGTTTCACATGCTGAAATATCAACAATATTTGATGTCTCAAAACTAAAAATGAGCACACACACAGAGCAGCCTGATTACAAGGAAATGCAAGATTTATTGCATGCAGCTGAACAAGTTGGAAAACATACTTTGCAATGTGGATTTGATTCATTGGAAGCTTCTTGTAGAGCAGCAGTGACAGGGTCTGTCATACGTAGGCATGCTTGGTTAAAAGAACAAACTTTACCTGATCATGTAAAAGCAAAGTTATTGGATGCACCTTTACAGCAGGATGTTTTATTTGGTGTAAAAGCAGAAGAGGTTTTAAAGAAAATGGAGGATAAGGCAAAATCTATGCAGACATGTCAAGGATTTTTTTTACAGGTTCAACCCCCTCGTTTCAGCAGAAATTGGCCAACCAAAAACTGGTCCTTCCCAGCTTCTGACAGACCAGAGGGGCAAATACAGACACCCAAGGGGCAGAGGTCAGTAACAAGGCTCTTACAAGCCTTGACAATGGGGTGCCACAACCCAGAAAGGAGAAGACCGGTCTCAAACTACCAGAAGACAAACGCAATGACTTACCCCTCAGACTGCCAAGCAAATCCCTCTTGGCAGCTCCCTTGGGAGGAAAGCTAACACTTTTTGCAGACAACTGGCGCATCATCACAAGACAAAAATGGGTCCTAAATATTTTCTCAAGGATACAGATTCCACTTTCACACTTTACCAAGGATAAAAGGAATGCCAAACCTGCCACCAAATCAATGGGCAGAGGCTCAAAAACAAATTACAGCTCTCATGGACATGAGAGCCATTCAGCAGGTTCCTACACAGGAGCAGGGACAAGGATTTTACTCTACTCTTTCTAGTTCCCCGAAAGGACAAAGCTTGGAGACCCATTCTGGACCTATCAATTCTAAACGCATATCTCGAAGTACCCAAATTCAAGATGTTAACACTACAGCAACTTCCCATGCTGGGCAAGAAGGCTTGGCTAGTAACGTTGGACCTCAAGGAGGCATACCTGCATGTCCCTATCAGACAAAATTGCAGAAGATACCTCCGATTTATAGCAGGTTCAACCCATTACCAATTCTCTGCACTGCCCTTTGGTTTATCTACTGCGCCCAGGGTCTTCACAAAATGCCTGGCACCAGTAATTGCATACTGCAGACAAAGTGGAATTCAAATATACCCATACCTGGACGACTACCTTATTCAAGCAGAAAGCAAGGACATTCTTTTAAAGCATCTGGGGTTTGTCAACTGTTAAGTTGCCTAGGGTACACAGTAAACGAAAAGAAGTCAAAACTAGTGCCCTCACAAGACATAATATTCCTGGGTGCCAGCTTAAATACAACGGCCCAGATGGCTTATCTCATGCCAGACAAGCAAGAACAACTGACTCAATACTTCAAAATGATGGCAACAAAGACCCAACTCCCTGCAAGAAAAATTCTGCAGGCCTTGGGATTTATGGCATCTTGCATACTACTAATACCATATGCCAAACTGCATATGAGGAAATTACAATGGTACCTGAAAAGCGTATGGACTCAACACAGCCACAGCTTGGAAACGATAATACCACTCATTCCCTGCCTTCAACAGGAGTTTCTATGGTGGGCTCAGGCATGTCACCTCAACAAGGGTCAGTATTTTACCTTACCCACAGGCAAACTATAACAACGGATGCATCGGATTATGCCTGGGGACCACACATGGCAGGACAGTGTATTCAGGGCAAATGGTCTGCAGATCAAAGGCATCTACATATCAATCAAAAAGATGCTAGCTGTACAAAATGCCCTAACAGCTTTCAAGGACCTGCTACATCCAGGACACCTACTAATAAAGACGGACAACACCACAGTGATGTGGTACATAAGCAAGGGGGCACACATTCCTACCCCCTATGCAGACAAGCAATGAACTTGTGGAACACAGCACTGACCTACAAAGTTCAACTACAAGCACGATTCCTGCCAGGAAAGAAAAACACATTGGCAGACGATCTAAGCAGAAACATCCTAGATCTTCGCGAGTGGAAACTAGATCCACAAGTATTCGCAATGATGACTCAAAAATGGGGGAGCCCAGACATAGATCTGTTTGCCTCCCCCCAAAACTACCAACTACGGAAATTTTGCACAAGGACATACCACACACTAGCTTGGAAAGTGGATGCTGTCTCATTCAGTTCGAAAACATTAACGGTGTATGCCTTTCCTCCACTGCCTGTTCTGGCAAAGGTGCTGCTGAAAGCCAGATTAGAGAGGCCACAAATGATGCTCATTGCTCCAGACTGGCCACACCAACACTGGTATCCAATACTAAGGAACATGGCTCAAGGCCCACCATGGACTTTACCTCAAATTCCTCACCTGCTCACTCAGCAAAACAATCAGATTCTACACAGCCAGCTCAAGACTTTAAATCTGGCTGCATGGCAAATTACCTAAACAACCAGTCAGCACTTCTCTCTAAAGCTGTTATGGATGTCATTCTGGAGGCCAGGAGGCCCAGCACCAGGAAAACCTATTCAGACAAATGGAAAATATTCTGCGCCTGGAACCAGGCAAAAGGCCAGAATCAACCTTGCCCCAAATATTCCTCAGATTCTACAATATTTAACTGAGATGTTGCACAAAGGACTTTCCTTTTCATCTTTTAAGATCCACGCCTCAACTATTTCAGCTCAATACAACACTGATCCTCCTATATTTTCACATCCATTACTAAGGGGCTAAGAACATAAGACCACCCCGGAGAGCACCAACACCAACTTGGGATCAAACTTACACTACCGCCTTTTGAACCAACTTTTACAGCTGATTTACAGTTTCTATCATGGAAAACTGCCCTGCTGCTAGCAATAACTTCAGCACAAAGAGTCTCAGAGCTACAGGCCCTAATGGCAGTGGAGCCTTTCATCATTTTTCATCAAGACAGAGTCACTTTAAGAACCAACCCCTTCCTTTATGCCAAAGGTGGTATCCAGTGTGGCCCTAAACCAAACCATTCATTTGCCCACCTTTTTATCCAAACCCCCAGAACAAAGGGGAAAGGCTCCTACACTCTTTGGACATTCACAGGCAATTACGTTATTACTCGGATAAAACGAAGGCTTTCAGAAAATCTGACCAGCTGTTTGTATCCTATGCTTCAGGATCACAAGGAAAGGCTATCTCAAAACAGACCATTTCAAAATGGATAGGACATTGTATCCGTTTCTGCTACACACACCATGGGAAACCTGTACCTGGTAACATTAGGCTCCATTCCACCAGGGCTACAGCAACATCCACAGCCTTCCTCAGAGGGGTACCAACCAAGGATATTTTGGAGGCTGCAACTTTGAGTTCAGTGCACACTTTCACCAAGCACTATCACTTACCTCTATACTCTAAAACCAGAGCTGGCTTTGCCACTGCAGTTCTGCAGGGCCTACTAGCCTCTCCAAACCCTGTTTAGTTCCACCGCCCATCCTTAGCTTTGGGATTCTAACCATGTGTGATGACTGCAGCAGTGTAACACGATGAACATAGTACAGTTTTGTACCTACCATAAATGTAGATGTTAGTGTTCACACTGCTGCAGTCCAGGATGTTCATCGTGCATACAGCTGCAGTCATAACAGATGGGTTCTCCTGCCGTCAGGCGGGTCCTCGGTCGGCCGAATTCCAAAGTCTAGGTCCAGCGTCGGTTGTCGTCGCTTTCTTTCCTGACGTCAGTGCGACAGGGGTATACAAGACACAACCAACGCCATTTTCTAGTCTTTTTTGCCGCGCGGTGCCCAAAGCAGAAGCAGTTCGCAAGTGCCGGTCGGCCAGCTCCTGAAATTACGAAAATTTGGAAACCAAAGTCTTCTTAAAGCTAAGTACCCCGTTGGGGAAACTTTTCTTGCCTCAGACCGATGTCAGCAATTGTATTTCTTGTGGGAAGCAAATACCGCATAAGGATTTCCATTCCCTCTGTATACCTTGTTTAGGCCCAGACCACGACGTCTCGGGCTGTCGCTTTTGTGCTACTTTCAGTAAACGCACTATTAAGCGTCGGGCGGAGTTCGCCCAGCACTTTTTTGGAAAATTATAAAATAAAATGTCGTCGGAGACTCCGACTACAGTTTTGTCCAAAAAACGCAAGGACAAAGACTGACACGCGAGGTCCGCGGCCTCCACCGACACCACGCCAAAACCGGCTACACGTGGTCCAGTTCTCAGCGAGGCGCCTACGCAGCCCCTGACTACCGACGACACTTCTCTGGCTGTGTCTTCTGTAACCGAGACTGCAAGTACCTCGGCCCATACCCTGACTACAGCTACCGAAGCCACTGTGAGTGTTGAGCCTCTTAATGTGGACAGGTCCACTTCCACCCATGGTGTCTTCAGACCCTCATCTTCCTTTTCCATTAAGGCCTTTACTAAATCCAAATCAGCCATGCATCCCAAGAGGCCTGTTGCACAGGGCCCATCTCCAGGTCCCATGCCTAAAAAGCAGATGCTCAAAATGGCTGAGGATTTAATTACGCTTATCAGGGGTTCCCAACCCCCTCCGGACAAGAGACCCAGAGTGGAGGAAGATTCTCCCTCTTCTGACCAGGGCTCCATTATTTCAGAACATTCTGATGAAGAGGAGCACTCGTACTCTCCCTTTGAAGATTCTGATGCAGAGCAGTCAATTCCTTCTGTATCTCCCCCAGAGGATTTTTATTTTGGGGAAACCTTGCATACCTTGCGGGAACACTTCCATTGGGAAGGCCAAGATTTTTCATATTCCAAGAAAAGACTTGGGGAATTTCTTTTGCTACCTCAGCACAGACCTCTGGCGATCCCTCCTGTCCTGGACATACTTGATGATGTTTACTCTGAGGCTTGCCTTAATCTAGATTCCCTGCCTCCTGCCCCAGTCAAGCCTGATAGGTACTACAGAGTTCCTAACTCACACCAATTTCTTTACAAAAGCCATAATGCTGACCCTGAAACCATTTCTCAAGGCCCCAAGGGAATGAAGGCCTCTACTGCTAAGAACCCATTACCTTCCGAAAGAGAGTCTAGATCCTTAGAAAGGTGGGGGAAAAAGGTATATACCTCGGCCACCCTAGCCATGAGGGCCTTAAATTGTCAGTTCCATATTCTTAAATATCAGCAGTTTCTGTTATCACAATTAAGGAATAAAATGTCACAACCTGAACAACCAGATTTGAAGGAGTTACAGGATATGATGCATAGTGCAGAACAAGTGGGTAAATGCACATTACAATGTGGCTATGATGCTCTAGAGGCCTCAAGTAGAGCTGCTGTTACAGGATCAGTCATTCGTAGACATGCCTGGCTTAGGGAACAAACCTTGCCTGATCATGTTAAAGCTAAACTTCTAGATGCTCCTTTACAAAAGGATGTATTATTTGGTACTAATGCTGAGGAGATACTACGGAAAATGGAAGAAAAAGCTAAATCTATGCAAACTGTCAAAGCCTTTCTACAGGTACAACCATCACGTTTTAGCAGAAATTGGCCTTCAAAAAACTGGTCCTTTCCAGCCACGGACAAGCCCCAAAGAGGTAGATACAGGCGCACAAGGGGCAGAGGACAATCTCAAGGATCATGTAGAGGCAGACAATGGCAAACTCCAGCACCAAGAGGTGGCGAAGACAGTGCACAACAATACAGGAAACAAACCCAATGACTTTCCCCTTTGCATGCCAAGCAAGTCTCAGCTGGCAGCACCCTTGGGAGGAAAACTGACATTATTCTCAAAAAATTGGCATATTATCACAACAGACAAATGGATCCTGGACATAAACAGAGGCTACAGATTTCATTTTCACACACTTCCCAAAATGAGAGGCATGCCAAACCTGCCACACAATCAAAGGGCAAAGGCTCAAATACAAATTTCAAAGCTCATAGACATGAAAGCTATTCAAGAGGTACCTACTCACGAACAAGGTCAAGGTTTTTATTCCAGACTATTCCTGGTACCAAGGAAGGGAACCGATTGGTGACCCATTTTGGACTTATCCATCCTAAACACATTTCTACTCGTACCAAAATTCAAGATGCTCACCTTACAGCAGCTTCTTCCCATGCTGGGCAAGGAGTCTTGGCTGGTAACATTGGACCTCAAGGAGGCATACCTGCATGTCCCAATCAGACAAAACTGCAGAAGATACCTCAGATTTCTTGCAGGTTCAATCCACTATCTATTCTCTGCATTGCCCTTTGGCTTATCTACTGCGCCCAGAGTATTCACGAAATGCCTGGCATCAGTAATTGCCTACTGCAGACTTCAAGGGATACAAATTTACCCTTATTTGGACGATTGCCTGATCCAAGCGGACAGCAAACACATACTTCTGGAACATCTGGCTTATGTAACACGGTTATTGAATTCTGTGGGATACACAGTCAACAAAGAGAAATCCAGGCTAACACCATCTCAGAAAATAATTTTCCGGGGTGCCAACTTGGACACAAACACCCAGATGGCCTATCTTGCCAGAAAAACAGGGGCAACTAACTCAGTACTTCAAAATACTAGCAAATTGTACCAGGCTAACTGCAAGGAAAATCCTGCAGGCTCTGGGCTTCATGGCATCTTGCATTCTTCTAATCCCATGTGCCAAGTTGCATATGAGGAAACTTCAATGCTACCTAAAACCTATGGTCTCAACACAGCCACAGTTTGGAAACAATAATACCACTAATCCCATGTTTGCAAAAGGAATTTCTATGGTGGGCCCAAGCATGCCAAACAAACACAGGTCTACCATTCTGCAAGCCTCAAGCAAATTGAGTCATCACAACAGACGCTTCAGACTACGCCTGGGGGGCACACATGACAGACAGGTGCATTCAGGGCAAATGGTCCCAAAAGGAAAAGCACATTCACATCAATCAAAAGGAAATGCTAGCAGTGATAAATGCAATTACAGCTTTCAAGGACCTCCTGCATCCAGGGCAATTATTGATAAGAACAGACAACACCACAGTAATGTGGTACATAAACAAACAAGGAGGAACACATTCATACCCCCTGTGCAGGCTGGCCATGTCACTTTGGAACTTGGCTCTGGAATGGCAAATCGAGCTTCAAGCACAGTATCTGCCAGGTTTGGAAAACACGCTGGCAGACAATCTAAGCAGAAATATGACAGACCCGCACGAATGGAAGTTGCATCCTCAAGTGTTTACAAAGATAATCCAAGCGTGGGGAAGGCCAGACATAGATCTCTTTGCCTCCCACAGGAATCAATTGACAAAATTCTGCTCAAGGACATTCCATTCAAAGGCCTGGAGAGTGGACGCCCTTTCTTTCAGTTGGGCAGCACGGACAGTTTATGCCTCCCCACCTTTGCCTCTTCTGCCCAAGGTGCTCTTGAAAGCAAGAGCAGACAGACCGAAGATGATACTGATCGCTCCAGACTGGCCAAGACAACACTGCTACCCACTCCTGAGGAGCCTAACACATTCTCCTCCCTGGACTCTACCTCTAATGCCTCTTCTACCGACTCAGCACAGCTACAAAACTCTTCACAGTCAGTTGAAAACACTCAATCTGGCTGCATGGAAAATTCCTTAACACCACAACGGACCCTACTCTCCAAGGAGGTGCAGGATGTCATTTTGGAGGCCAGAAGGCCATCTACTAGAAAGGCTTACTCCGCAAAATGGAAACGGTTTTGCACTTGGAATGAGAAAAAAGGCCAGGATCCTAGAAAACTGAATTTACCTCAGATATTACAGTATCTAGCTGAGCTGTTGAACAGTAGACTTTCATTTTCCTCCATCAAAATCCATGCCTCAGCCATTTCTGCTGAATACAACACTGATCCACCATTATTCTCCCACCCACTCTTAAGACAGTTCCTCAGAGGGGCTAAGAATATAAGACCTCCAAGGAAACAACCAATTCTAGCCTGGGATCTTAATTACATTCTAGAAAAACTAACATTGCCTCCCTTTGAACCAGCTGCCTCAACAGATTTGCAATATTTGTCCTGGAAAACAGCTTTCCTTCTGGCCATTACCTCAGCTCGTAGGGTTTCGGAACTACAAGCCCTCATGGCTGTGCAGCCCTTTCTCATCTTCCATCAGGACAGGGTTTCCCTACGAACCAACCCGTCTTTTATGCCTAAGGTAGTATCCAGGGTAGCTTTAAATCAGGCCATACACTTACCTACCTTTTACCCCAATCCTCAATACAAAGGGGAAAGGCTGCTACATTCCTTAGACATCCATAGACAGCTACGTTACTATTTGGACAGAACAAAGCCTTTCAGGAAATCAGAACAACTCTTTGTGTCCTATGCTGTAGGAGCTCAAGGGAAGCCAATTTCCAAACAGACCATTTCAAAATGGATAGGCCACTGCATACGGTTTTGTTACTCCTTTCATGGTAAATCTGTACCTGCAGGCATCAGACCCCACTCCACAAGGGCCACAGCTACCTCTGCAGCCTTCCTCAGAGGAGTCCCTACCAAAGATATTTTGGAGGCAGCCACTTGGAGTTCTGTGCATAACTTCACTAAACACTACCACCTTCCTTTATACTCCAAAACTAGAGCAGGCTTTGCCACTGCTGTGTTGCAGGGCGTTCTGGGTCCTCCCAGTTCCACCTAGTGCCTACCACCCTGTGCGTAGCTTTGGGATTCTACCCATCTGTTATGACTGCAGCTGTGTGCACAATGAACATAGTACAGTTTTGTACCTACCATAAATGTAGATGTCCGAGTGCTAATACAGCTGCAGTCCAGGTTTCCCTCCCTCCTTCCCCTCTGGGTACAGACCTAGTGGCTAACTCCTCATCTCACAACTTGATTGGGTTATCCTTCTATGGTGTATTTGCCTGCAACTACTGGTTTTTGATTATATTGCAGTGCATGATTATATATTTTTTATATAGATATATATATATATATATATATATATATATTTTGCCTTCCTTCTGGGGGCACCTGACATCTGGGGCAAGAAAGACTGAAGAAAATGGCGTTGGCTGTGTCTTATATACCCCTGTCGCACTGACGTCAGGAAAGAAAGTGACGACAACTGACGCCGGACCTAGACTTTGGAATTTGGCCGACCGAGGACCCGCCTGACGGCAGGAGAACCCATCTGATGTCCTTCATGGATGCATCTGCAGTCATAACAAATGGGTTGTCCTGTCGTCAGGCAGCCCTTCGGTTGGCCGGATTCCAAAGTCTGGGTCCGGCTTTGGCTGATGTCGCACTTCACCCGACGTCATCTCTGCTGGTCTTCGGGTATAAAAGCATCAGCCGACGCCATTTTCCTCAGTCTTTCTTGCCGCGTGGCGCCCGAAGCAGAAGCTGTTCGCAAGTGCCGGTCGGTCAGATCCAGAGATTACTACTACCGAATACTACTTCGAAGACTTCTAAAAAGCAAGTACCCCGTTGGGGACTCTTTCTTGCCTCAGCCGATGTCAGAAAAAGTCAATAACTGTTTAACTTGTGGGAAACAAATACCTCATAAAGATTTCCACTCTTGCTGTATTAGCACTCTAACATCTACATTTATGGTGGGTACAAAACTGTACTTTATCCTCCCTCCATCCCCTCTGACCTAGCTGAACTTTTCTATACCTTTCTATCCGATACAACCTTTGTGGTGTATTTGCTTGTAACTGAAGGTATTCCTTTTATATGTTTTATTAGCAATATGTATTGCCTACCTATTTGGGGGCACCTGACATATGGGGCAAGAAAAGCTGAAGAAAATGGCGTCTGATACCTCCTTATATACCCCTGGCGCACTGACGTCCGGGAAGAAGCGACAGCAACCGATGCTGGACCAAGACTTTGGAACTCTGGCCGACTGCGTGACCGCCTGACGGCAGGATAATTCCAAGTGTGATGACTGCAGCAGTGTGAACACTCTAACATCTACATTTATGGTAGGTACAAAACTGTACTTTTCCAAGGTTACATTATCAAAATGGCTAAGGGACTGCATATGTTTCATCTATTCCCTCAGTAATGAACCTATGCCAAAAGTTAAAGCTCACTCCACTAGATCCATGGCAACATCTGTAGCTTTCCATTCCAGGGCTTCCATGGATGACCTCTGCGCACCAGCTACTTGGGCTAAGCCTCATACCTTTATCAGTCATTACAAACTGGACTTGGTCTCCAGAGGGAGAGCTGCCTTCGGCTCAGTAGTACTCAGGAATGTTCTTCCATAAGAGCCACCCATGGTCCTCAAGGTAGCTTGGAATTCTGTCCCATCATTGATGAATGGAAAGAAGATTAACATCAGATAAAGAAGTTAGGTCTTAACATAACGTTCCATCTGTGTTGATCTTCTTTCATTCATCACTTCCCACCCTTCTTCCCCCTCCAAAGGCTCCTGGGGGATGCTTTGGGTCTAATTGGTGCCCTAGGGTAGTTGTGCAGAAGTGGCCTCTGCTTTACTTCCTTTCTCTGGCAAACTCTGAGGTAACAGGAAGAAGGGTATTCTTAGGCAGAGACTTAGCTAGAGAGTTTTTTTTGGTTGGCGCGAGCTTGGTAAAAAGGCTGACTTAGTTTGAGGGCTCTGAACCGGACCCGTCAGTGATGAAAGAAAGAAGATGAACAACACAGATGGAACATTATGGTAAGACACAACTTCGTGTTTTTACATTTGTTGGATGTTGCTCATAGACAGTTGCGTTTCTGTTTGCATAGAACTGGAAATTTAAGAAAATCAGATCAGTTTGTCTCCTTTGCAGAATCTGGACAAACCGGTTACAAAAGTAGCTTTAGACAAGTGATTACCCGATTGCTTTTCCTTTGTGTACAACAAATTGGGTTAATCTTTTGTCAAAATCGTTAAGAGCGTATTCAGCTAGGTCCATGGCAACTTCGTCAGTATTTCTATCAAAATCTTCCATGGACAATATCTGTGTAGCTGTAACTTGGGCTAATCCTCATACTTTTATTACTCATTAACAAATTGTATCTGGTGTTAAGGAAGAGCCGCATTCTGCTCAACAGTGCTCAGGAATATATAATAAAAACCAAACTACCAGTCTGACCGAACAGTGAAGGAAACCACCAGCGATGGTGTAAAACGCAGTTTAATATCACTTTCGTCTCAAAAGACTTCTTCACAATGAAATAAAATGCACACAACAGCATCCCGTTGTATATAAAATCAAAATAATTGCCTAATAAAACAATTGATTGCTTAACGTTCACTAGCAAAAGGAATACAGTCTTTTAAAGGCACACATCTAATAACAGACAGTTCATTCAAAAGTCTTCAGTCTTCTATTCTTCATAAAACATTTATTTTATTTATTTATTTTACATTTGTTGACCGGGCTAGTCTAACTGGATACATATCCTTTTTCAGTAGAGGCCCGAGGAGAAAAGCTCCAAACAGTTAGAAAGACACAAATATATATATATATATATATATATATATATATATATATATATATGTAATGCAACAACATACATGTAATATTGAACAGAGGATTACAGATAATATTGGTCACTTCACTGTTGGCACATTCTTTCAGATCATTTCTATTTACAGAGCAAGTTAGTGATTTAAGATAGTATATGGTTAAAACTCTTCAAAATAATAGACCTTTTAATTTGATTACTTAGCTTGCATTCCAATTTCTTCAGAAATAAGTAACAAGGAGTGAGTGGTAGAATGGAAGAAGAAAAGAGAAAGCATAGCAGTTACAGTAAAGGTTAGTCAGGGTTACAAGAAGGACAGAGCCATTGTGATTTAAGATGGATTTTGAGCTTTTGTTTGAAGATAGGGAGGAAAGTGATGTTTAGATCACTAGTAAGAAGGTTCCAGTGTCTCCCAGCTGTATTTGAAAAGTCACCAGCCAGGTTTTTGGATTTGCATATACTAACTAGTAGTTTATTAGAGGAGCATAAGGTGTTCAGGTTTTTGTAGGGAGTGACAAGGGAAGATGGTGTTGGAGTATTATGAGACTGGTACAGGGTCTTATGGATAATTGTAAGTTGGTTAAACATAAGCTGATTCTGGGGTTCCAGCCAACCTAGTTGTAGATTCTGACAGTGATGGGTTCGGAAGGGATTTCCAGTGGCAAATTTGGCAATGTTGTAGGTTTTAACAAGTTTTAGAAGATTATTCTTCGACAGGTTAGTATAGATAGAAACTATACTACACAAACTTTCTTGTACCAATCCGCCCTTATACAAACTTGTTAGAAATAGAAAAAAGTTTAACCCAGAACTATTCCTTGCGGAACTAAAAGCCTGCAATTGGTCAATCCTAAGTACTCTACCCCTAGCCGAGAGCGTCTCATACTTCAATGACACTTTCTTAAACATTCTCCACTCTCATGCCCCAAATCGGCAAATTAGAACCAAAGACCGCATAGCTCCCTGGTTAACAAGAGAAACCAAAACAAAAATTAAACTCCGTGACCAGGCTTGGCACAAATGGAGAGCTACCAAAACCCCCCTAGACCGTATTTTATTTCAACAACTAAGAAACTCAACAAAATCGGACATAACTCGAGACAAAAAACAATATTACAGTCACCTCCAGGACAAATACCAGACTAACCCAAAAAAGTTCTGGGCTGGTTTTAATAACCTCCTCCATCCTGGGAAATCAACTACCCCAACCCCTGAGAAATCTCACTGGTCAAGAACCAGAGGTAGTAGCCAACACCTTTAACACTTTCTTTACTGAGACCATCCAGTCCTTAGCCAATCATCTACCTTCCTCTTCCCCCTCCTTAACTCTTCCTGACGACACACCTCCTCTCTCCTTTAACTTACAACCAGTTTCTACCTCCTATATCCGTACCCTATTAAAAAACTGAAGCCGTCCACCCTAGCGGCCGATCGCCTCCCAGCAGAATACCTACAAATATCGGCTGATGTCATTGCCTATCCTATATCAATCCTGATTAATAGATCTATAACTGAGGCTACAATCCCCCCTACTTGGAAAATATCATATATCATTCCACTTCATAAGGGAGGTTCCTCCACAGCAATATCTAACTATAGACTCATTGCAATATTGTCTCCAATAGCTAAAATAATGGAACGGTGTGTTCACAAACAACTCCTACACTACCTCACCCTCAATAATCTCCTGTCCACAACCCAGCATGGCTTCCGCCCCCACCACAGTACAACCACTGCCCTCCTCTCCTTTGTTGACTCAGTCAATAGTAACCGTAACAAAAAACTAACATCTTCTGCTCTCTTCCTCGACCTATCAAAAGCTTTCGATATGGTTAATCACCAGCTATTACTACACACCCTAAAAACCCTCCATCTTGACAAACTAGCCCTATGCTGGTTTAAGGATTACCTCACTGGCAGGCAGCAAGCAGTCCAATGGCAAAATAGTCTATCTCACCTGCTCTCAAACAACATTGGTGTTCCACAGGGCTCCATACTTGGTCCCCTTCTTTTCTCTGTTTTTATAAATGATCTCCACACAGTCATCCCCAGAGCCACCTGCATTCAATATGCAGATGACTCAACCCTGATCTGTTCTGATCAGTCTCTTCAGAATCTCCAAGCAGCCACCCAACAATGTTTCGCTAAAGTTGAAAAATGGTTCTCCGTGAAACTCATACTCAACCCGACAAAAACCAAGCTACTTCTATTTTCCCCCACATCCACCAATCCACTGACCCAAGAACCCCCCCCTGATAACCCAAGGACCTTCTTTGTGGAATCATTTAATGGCACCATCATTGAGCCCGTCCCCTGTACCAAACTATTAGGTGTTACGATTGACCACAAGCTTAAATTCGACATGCACCTTGCCCAAACCATAAAGTCAGTTAACAAGAAACTTGGCTCCATGTACAGAATAAAGAACTTTCTCACTCCTCATGCATAATTAACTATCGCCCGAACCCATCTCCTTTCCACCTTACTATATGCCTCTCCGATACTATCATTCCTCAACAAACGTGAGCTTAATAACCTCTCTACCACCTACCATCATATTGCCAGATTTGTAACAGGCACACCCTATCGCACTCCACCACTGCCTCAACCTCAAGAAACTAGGCTGGCTGGAACTGCCCAATCTTCTTAAACTAAACCAACTCACCGAAGCAGTCAAAATGATTAATCAACCAGAGAAAACCCCCTCGCTGAGCAAAATCCTGACCCCCTATACCAACTTAAGTAGCCTTCGATCCTCAAACAGTATTCTGATACTAACCATCAAATCTAATAACAAGAGCGGTGATGCTCTTTATGCTAACTCCATTGGAAAGCTATGGAATTCCCTTCCCAACAACCTTAGGCTCATGACCTCACTCAATCTATTCAAAACTAATCTCAGAGAATTTCTTAAGTCTCAATGGTTATGCCCATGTTCCAACCCTGACTAATCCCAATAGGTCTATCAGTACCTAATCTCTCTTCTGCCTCTCAAGCTTTACCTAGTACTTTTCTATCCTCCACATGTATCTATATCATTTGATCATCTTATAAAATCCCTACCAAACTATCAGCTTGGATATTTAAAATGTTATTTATCCGTGTATTATTATATTAATGTAGTTTATTGTACCTAATTGTTTAGTGATACTACTGTTAAATGTGGGAGCTTTTCTCCCCGGGCCTCTACTGAAAAAGGACATGTATCCAGCTAGACTAGCCCGGTCAACAAATGTAAAATAAATAAAATAAAATAAAGTGTAGATATTAGGTGGGAGTAGGCAATAGTGGATCTGGCAGGTGGAGTGAGGGAACTGATTTTTTTTGTGGACAGTTTTTACTGTATTGTTTATTTGTGTATCAAAAGTGAGGTGGTTGTTGTCAATAGTAACGCCTAAGAGTTTGGTAGGAGTGTGCCATTGTTAGATATAAGTGTGAAATCTATTTGTGTGGACTTGTGGGTAGGAGTGAAAAGTAGGAGCTTAGTTTTTTTTGGGTTCAAAAGGAGGTATCGTTGCAGAAACCATGTTTCTACTTTGCTAAATAATGTTTGTGTTTTTAATTGCAGTTCAGATGAGGAATTGGCGGAGCATATTATTGTCGAGTCATCTGCATATTGTATACAGGTAGCCTGAGGAATTGCTAATTGTAAATCACTGATGAAAATTGAGAAAAGGAGAGGGCCTAAAATAGGGTCCTGAGGTACACCTAGTGTAACAGGCAGATGAGAAGATAGGTGATTCTCCCAGAGCACTGCTTGCTGCCTATTGTTGAGGTAGGGACTGAACCATTTTATAGCCTGAGTGTCAAGAGAAAGAGATCTGAGAATATTTAGGAGCAATTGGTGATTAACCATATCAAAAGCTTTTGAAAGATCGATAAATAGAGCAGAGGTAAGAATATTGCTATTTTTAGTTTTGTTGATGGTGTTAGAGAATGTTAGGAGGGCAGTTGTAGTACTGTGGAATGGCTTAAGCCATGTTGGCACTCAGCAAGCAGGTTATTTTTAGTTAGATGGTAGTGAAGTTGATTATGCATGCATTTTTCCATAATTTTTGCTAATGGGGAAAGTAGGGCTATTGGTCGATAGTGTTCATTAGCTCCCACCTTTGTGAAGGGGGATAATGTGAGATTTTCCAGATTACTGGTATTGTTCCCTCACTAATGGTTCTGTTGATAAGGATGGCTATAGGATAGGCTATTGCTTTAGCTGCTTTTTGCAGGTAGTTGGTCGATGGAGTGCAAGGTTTTAGTTTGAGTTTGCAAATGTAGTGTGTTGGGATGGGTTGCATTTGAAATGTAGGGGGAGAGCTAGTATAGGTGGTAGGAAGGGTAGTGCTATCGGGAGATAGTTGGTTTGCTAGAGATTGAATGGCTTTTAATATTCACGGAGTCATTAATACCAGGCTTTTTGTCAGCCCCTAACCTGAGCTGCCACATAGTTTCTCTTTGTTCCAGTTGGTCCTTATAATACCCCCTCCCCCCCATATTTCTAACTACATGATGTTTATCGTGCTATACTGCTACAGTCCTTACACTTGGGTTATCCTGCCGTCAAGCGGGTCCTCGGTTGGCCGAATTCCAAAGTCTTGGTCCGGCGTCAGTTGTCGCTTCTTCCCTGACATCAGAGCGGCAGGGGTATAAAAGAGGCAGGCGACGCCATTTTCTTCAGTCTTTCTTGCCGCGCGGTGCCCGAAGCAGAAGCAGTACGCAAGTGCCGGTCGGCCAGCTCCTGAGATTTCCGAAAAGGATTTCAGCCGAAGTCTTCTCTAAAGCTAAGTACCCCGTTGGGGAAACTTTTCTTGCCTCAGACCGATGTCAGACAAAGTTAATAATTGCATTTCTTGTGGAAGCAAATACCGCACAAGGATTTTCACTCGTACTGTATTCCTTGCCTAGGCCCAGACCACGACGTCTCGGGCTGCCGCTTTTGTGCTAGGTTCAATAAACGCACTATAAAACGTCGGGCGGAGTTCGCCCTTCATTATTTTGGCAAAAAATTTAACTACAGCATGTAGTCGGATATTCCAACACCAGGCTTAATGAAAAAACGCAAAGATAAAGATAGGCATCCGAGGCCCAAAACGGATACCGAGACCACGCTTAGGCCTGCCGCCGGATCTCCGGTTCTCAGTGAGGCGCCTTCGCAGCCTCTGACTACCGCTGAATCTATTTTACCGGCGACCTCTCAATCTGAAGTTGCAGGCCCTCCGGAGCCGATTACCTCTCTAGACACCGACGCCACTCTTGGTGGGGAACCAGAAAATTTAGCTAGGCCTTCAGTTTCTGAAGGCGTTTTCAAGCCTACTAAAGCCCCTATGAAAATTAGGAAACAGGGTCCTCAGACCCCCTCTCAGCAACCCATGCCTAAAAAGCAGATGCTCAAGATGGCTGAGGATTTAATTACTCTTATCAGGGGTTCTCAGCCCCCCTTAGAAAAAAGACCCAGGTTGGAGGAAGACTACCCTTCCTCAGATCAAGCTTCCATTACCTCAGGTTTTTCTGAGGACCAGGATTACTCCTATTCTCCCTATGAAGACTCTGATGCAGAGGAGTCTATTCCCTCGGTTCCCCCCCCAGAGGACTATTCTTTCGGGGAAACCTTGTATACCTTGAGGGAACACTTCCACTGGGAAGGACATGATTACTCAGATTCTAAGAAAAGGCTCCGGGAGTTTCTCCTTCTTCCTCAGCATAGGCCCCTTGCTATTCCTCCGGTTTTAGATATTTTGGATGATGTTTTTGCAGAAGCCAGTCTGAATCCAGACTCCTTGCCTCCTGCCCCAGTTAAACCAGACAGATACTACCGGGTCCCTGATTCCCACCAGTTTTTATATAAAAGCCCTGCTGCTGACCCAGAAACCATTTCACAGGGTCCTAAGGGGATTAAGGCCTCTACTGCGAAAAATCCTTTACCTTCTGAAAGAGATTCCAGAGCATTAGAAAGATGGGGGAAGAAGGTGTATACTTCTGCCACTTTAGCCATGAGGGCATTAAACTGCCAATTTCACATGCTAAAATACCAGCAGTTTTTGATCTCCCAATTGAAACTTAAGATGACACAAACAGATCAACCATATTTAAGAGATGCAGGATTTATTGCATGGAGCAGAACAAGTGGGAAAACATACTTTACAGTGTGGTTTTGATTCATTGGAGGCCTCATGTAGAGCAGCTGTCAACCGGCTCTGTGATACGTAGACATGCTTGGCTAAAAGAGCAAACCTTACCAGATCATGTTAAAAGCAAAGTTATTGGATGCACCATTGCAAAAGGATGTACCATTGTAAAAGGATGTATTATTTGGTGTCAAAGCAGAGGAGGTTTTAAAGAAAATGGAAGAAAAGGCAAAATTTATGCAAACAGTTAGATTTCTTGCAGGTACAACCTCCTCGCTTCAGCAGAAACTGGCCATCAAACTGGTCCTTTCCAGCCACTGACAGACCCCAAAGGGGTAGGTACAGACGCCCCAGGGGCAGAGGACAACCACAAGGTTCTTACAGATCTAGACAATGGCAAACAACAACTCCAAGAGGTGGAGAAGAAAGGCCTCAACCATTCAGGAAGCAAGCTCAATGACTTCCCCCTACGCCTGCCAAACATTCAATGGCAGCACCTTTGGGCGGAAAACTGGCCTTATTTTCAGACAATTGGCACATTACACAGGACAAATGGATTCTGGACATCATAAACAGAGGCTACAGATTCCACTTTCATACCCTTCCAAAAATGAAAGGCATGCCAAACCTGCCACAAAATCAATGGGCAGAGGCACACAAGCAAATTTCCGCTCTCATGGATATGAAAGCAATTCAAAAGGTGCTTACAAAAGAACAAGGTCAAGGTTTTTATTCAAGACTATTTCTGGTACCAAGGAAGGACAAAGACTGGAGACCCATCTTAGACCTATCTATCCTGAACACGTACTTAGAGGTACCAAAATTCAAGATGCTCACATTACAGCAGCTTCTTCCCATGTTGGGCAAGGAGTCTTGGCTGGTAACGTTGGACCTCAAGGAGGCATACCTGCATGTCCCTATCAGACAAGATTGCAGAAGATACCTCAGATTTCTTGCAGGTACAACGCATTATCAATTCTCTCTGCACTGTCCTTTGGCTTATCAACTGCCCCCCGAGTATTTACGAAATGCCTGGCATCAGTAATTGCATTTTGCAGACAACGAGGAATACAAATCTACCCATATCTGGACGACTGCCTGATCCAAGCGGACAGCAAGGACATTCTACTACAGCATTTGGCGTTTGTAATAAAAATGTTAAATTGCCTAGGGTACACAGTAAACAAAAATAAATCAAAACTGATACCCTCACAACAGATAATATTCCTGGGTGCCAGCTTAAATACAACTGCCCAGATGGTTTATCTCACGCCAGACAAGCAAAGGCAACTGTCTCAATACTTCAGAAAAATTACAACTTTAACCCAGCTTACTGCAAGGAAAATCCTGCAGACTTTGGGGCTCATGGCATTCTGCATTCTACTAATACCATTTGCAAAGCTGCATATGAGGAAACTACAATGGTACTTGAAAAACTTATGGTCTCAACACAAACACAGCCTGGAAACAATTATACCACTCATTCCATGCCTTCAAAAGGAATTTTTGCGGTGGACTCGAGCATGCCAAAGAAACACGGTGTCTCCCTTTCTGCATACCTCAAGCAAATTGAACCATCACAACAGATGCTTCAGACTACGCCTGGGGAGCACACATGGCAGGTTAGTGCATTCAAGGAAGATCGTCTCAAAAACACATGCACCTTCACGTCAACCAAAAGGAGATGCTAGCAGTACAAAATGCTCTTACAGCCTTCAAGGACCTATTGCATCCAGGTCAACTATTAATAAGAACAGACAACACCACAGTTATGTGGTACATAAACAGGGAGGCACACATTCCTATCCCCTGTGCAGACAGGCAATGACCCTGTGGAACACAGCATTGGCCTTACAAGTACAACTACAAGCGTAATTCCTGCGAGGAAAGGAAAACTTTCTGACAGACAAATTAAGCAGAAATATGACAGATCCTCACAAGTGTGAGTTATACCCTCAAGTTATTCAGTGATAGCACGGAAATGGGGACAGCCAGATGTAGATCTATTTGCCTCCCACAGCAATTACCAGTTGAAAAAATTCTGCACAAGGACCTATCATCCACAGGTCTGGAAAGTGGATGCTCTATCTTTCAGCTGGACAACATTGACAACCTATGCCTTCCCACCTCTACCTCTACTGACAAAAGTTTTACTAAAAGTCAGAGCAGAGAGGCCCCAAATGATTCTCATTGCTCCGGACTGGCCTCATCAGCACTGGTACCCTCTCCTAAAGAGCCTATCCCATTCACCACCTTGGATCCTACCTCAATTCCCACTTCTGTTGTCTCAGCAAAATTACAGGATCCTCCACAGTCAAATCTAGCTGCATGGAAAATACCTTAACTTATCAATCTACACTCCTCTCAAAGGAGGTCCAGAATGTCATCTTGGAGGCCAGGAGACCCAGTACCAGAAAAACTTACTCAGGCAAATGGAAGCGATTTTGTGCATGGAACCAAGCAAAAGGCCTAAATCCTTGGATATTAAATGTACCTCAGATTCTACAGTACCTAGCTGACATGTTAAACAGTGGCCTTTCCTTCTCATCCATCAAAATCCACGCCTCAGCTATTTCAGCACAATACAATACGGATCCTCCCTTATTCTCAGTCTTTACTAAGACATTTCCTCAGAGGGGCAAAAAATATAAGGCCCCCACGAAATCCACCAGCTCCAGCTTGGGACCTTAACTTCGTACTGGAAAAATTGACATTACCTCCTTTCAAACCTGCCTCCTCAGCAGAACTGCAATACTTGTCATGGAAAACGGCTCTGCTTTTGGCTATTACCTCAGCACGCAGGGTTTCGGAGCTACAGGCCCTTATGGCAGTGCAACCTTTCCTCATTTTCCATCAGGACAGTCTCTCTTTACGTACCAACCCTACCTTCATGCCAAAGGTAGTGTCCAGTGTGGCTTTGAATCAGGCTATCCATTTACCTACCTTTTATCCAATCCCCCAGAATAAAGGGGAGAGACTACTTCACTCCTTGGACATTCACAGACAACTTCGATACTATTTGCACAGGACAAAGTCATTCAGAAAATCTGAACAACTGTTTGTGTCTTATGCTGCTGGTTTTCAAGGAAAGGCGATTTCCAAACAGACTATTTCAAAATGGATAGCCCACTGCATTCGCTTTTGCTATTCATTTCATGGGAAAACAGTGCCAGGATACATCAGATCACACTCCACCAGGGCAACAGCTACCTCAGCATCATATCTCAGGGGGGTCCCAACCAAGGACATTTTGGAAGCAGCTACTTGGAGTTCAGTGCACACTTTTACCAAGCACTACCACCTGCCACTATACTCTAAATCTAGAGCGGGCTTTGCCACCGCAGTCCTGCAGGGCATTCTAGCCTCTCCTAATTCAGCCTAATACCAGCCACCCTTCCATAGCTTTGGGATTCACCCAAGTGTAATGACTGCAGCAGTATGGCACGATGAACATAGTACAGTTTTGTACCTACCATAAATGTAGATGTTCGAGTGCACATACTGCTGCAGTCCAGGTTTCCCTCTCTCCATCCCCTCTCAGCACAGGGCTTATGACAAACACCTCTAGCATACATCCAACTTGGGGTACTCCTATATGGTGTATTTGCTTACAACTACTGATTGGTTTTATCTACTTATGTAAGTTTGCATGACATCATGTATTGCCTGCATATTTGGGGGCACCTGACATCTGGGCCAAGAAAGAAAATGGCATCGGCTGCCTCTTTTATACCCCTGCCGCTCTGACGTCAGGGAAGAAGTGACGACAACCAATGCCGGACCAAGACTTTGGAATTCGGCCGACCGAGGACCCGCCTGATGGCAGGATAACCCAAGTGTAATGACTGCAGCAGTATGTGCACTCGGACATCTACATTTATGGTAGGTACAAAACTGTACTTTCCAAAACAGCAAACAAACTTTTTAAAGCCACTACATGTAGTGGAATGTTTAAATAGAGCATTGTTGGTGTTCTTATTTCTAAAACAATAATAGTGCTCTTTAATTCTTTTACTAAGTGGTCGTGTGGACATACCTACATAAAATTCATTACACACAACAAACAGCAAGATAGACTATGCCACTAGTATTGCAATTGTATACACCATCAATGGAAAGTGTCCTCTTCAAACAGGGTAAATCAGTATAGGGTCCCTCTAAAATAAAACTACATGAAGAACAAAAACCACATTTATACATCCCCTTACAGCATCTGTTGTTGTCAGGGTTACTTTTATATATGGAGTCAAATTGTAAACATTTTTTTAAAAAGGTTTATTTATATACAGAATTAGGTCCATCACCTACAACTTGTATTAATTCGACATTTCCACATAAGATGTTCCAGTTTCTAGTAATAATGGACCTGATGTTAAATGCATCAACAGACATATCCAAAATACAAGTAACAAAAAGTATTTGTGTTAGTGTCAACACCCGTGACTCCATGTGGCATATTTGTAATAGTAAAACCATTTTTCAAAATCGGTGGAAAATCAGTAGCCCTTCTTGTTCTGATTTCATTAGCTAGTTTGCCAAGTAAATCTGAGGGGGTAACCTCTAACCAAAAACATTCTGTATAAAGCTGACATCTGATTCAAAATCAGCTTCTTCAGAAATCATTTGTGAAGTATGAATAAACTGACCCTTCAGTATGTTTTTCATAAAAACAGGATGGTTGCTCAAATAATGCAAATAACTGTTAAAAGTCTCCTTCCTATGTATTCCACTAGTGAAACAATTAGAAGTATCCCCAAGTCAGGGTAACATCCAAACAATGCACTGATAGCCCAGCATTCCCCAATACAAATAAAAACAAAAAATACTGGAATTATTAATACGATCACAAAAAGAATGAACCTGGTCTATGCCACATTCCAGGATAAAAAACAAATCATCCACATATCTGCCATAGAAAAAACACATGATATTGCTCCATAATAGGTCTGAGAGCACTATGCTGCCACCACCCAAGAACTAGATTGGTGTAAGCCGGGGCCGCAGCAGTCCCCATAGCTACCCCTCTTAGCGGTTTGTAAATGTTCTTGTTTAATAGAAAATAATTGTTATTGAACACTAGTTCTGTTAAGGTGCATAAAACAAATATGCTGTCAGAATGAAGGTAGGCTACATTTCCCAAGAAGTGTCTAACAAAATGAACCCCTTGGTCATGGGGGATGCTTGTAAACAATAATTGGTCATCCACTGTAAACAAAATATTCTTAGAATGAAGGGAATATACAGAACTAAAAGTCCTAATCAAATCCAAAAACTTTCAAGAGTCCTTAATAAATTAGCCTAATTTTTGGACTAATGGATTGAACGTGTAGTCAACTACTAAAGAAATACCTTCTGTGACAGAATTAGATGAAGATACTATGGGTCTAAACGGGGGGTTTCAAGATTTATGTGAATTTTGAAGATACCAAACATGGTCCCCCAAAAGTGGATGTTCAGCTAGCATAAAATCATACATGTCATTAGTAATATACCCATTGACCCACAGATCATATAAAATAGAATATATACTGTGATATGCTATAAAAAAAACAGCTGTTGACTAACTAATGAATATTCAGTCTCAACACTTTTTTCCATAGAGGTGACATTTGTCTTCAAGGATTACCAGCCCCCCCTCCCTTATCAGCTTTCATAAACTGAAGGTGGCTTAAAGACCTCAGTTCTTTTAAGGCTGTTCTTTGAGCTCTAGTAAGATTATAAAACTTATAATCTACCTTAGTGTGAACAAATTGTCCGTCTTCAGTGCAACAATTTTAAAACTAACATAAGGTGTTAGTTAAGGGGGGAGTAATAGTACTTGGTTTGACAGACATTTATTAAACTCCATCCTAGAAAAAAAATAACTTAAATTTAGTTAACGACAAAACATTTTTAAATCCAACAATGTGTGTCCTAAATTCATCCTTTTACTAGGCACAAAGTTAAAACCAAGCCCTTAAACGAATAACAAGACAAATTATAAATGTTTTCATTCAAAAAGTCTGTATTAGAATGTTCAGTAAAAGCAGTTTTTCTTCTTCCTTGTGGAAGTCTTTCTTGTTGACACGTCGCCCGTCTCGTTCTGACATAAAACAGGTCTCTTCTCCAAAGGGACTTGCCCTGCATTAACTGAAATTTGACCAGAACCATTAATTTCACCATGCTCATCACCAGAAGTGTCAGACATATCATTCATATGTAATACATTCTCAGCAGGAACATCACCAGCCGATTCACTTGTGGAACAGTTGGATTCAAAGTCAAGCCAGAAGTGACATCACCACATGTCTTAATTTCACTAGTAGGAAGAAGACCAGAAGCTCTTTGGTTTCTGTAGCGACCCCTAAGTTGGTTCTGTGTCTTAAAGGGGCCAATAGCCTTTTTAACATCAGAGAAATGGGAAAAAGCAGTACTGTTGGAATATGCATCATTGTCCCATTGTAACTTCTTTAGCTTTCTCTATTAAACCCTGCTCAAATTCTTCAATAGAAAAAAGCAAAGCGGAGTAGTCTGTTTAAACAGGGTATTCCTTTTGCTAGTGAACTTTAAGTAATGAATTGTTTTATTGGGTAATTAT
Organism: Protopterus annectens; assembly: GCF_019279795.1. Taxonomy (NCBI): domain Eukaryota; kingdom Metazoa; phylum Chordata; order Ceratodontiformes; family Protopteridae; genus Protopterus; species Protopterus annectens. The sequence goes on along the minus strand of NC_056746.1, from coordinate 1,302,183,092 downwards.
TTTGATTTGATATTTAAGGGGATGCTTTTGTGTGCATTTTATTTCATTCTAAAGAAGTCTTTTGAGACTAAAGTAATATTAAACTGTTTTTCGCTATTGCTGGTGGTTTCCTTCGTTGTTTGATCAGACTGGTGGTTTGGTTTTTATTAGTTTTTGCTGCTGCTTCATCCTTGGGACTGTTTTTCCTAGTGCTCAGGAATATCCTTAGAGTCCTCCTGGGATTTAGGTAGCTGGGACTGTCCCACTTGGCGAGGAATGAATGAAAATTTACACTATCAAATAAAGAAGTTATGTACTCACAATAATGTTCCATCCATGTTGTCCATTTTCATTCTTCAACTCCCCTCCCTTCAGCCATTTTGTTTGTGACTTCTGTAAGAATCAAGAAGGTACTAAAGGAACCAGTGTTCCTGCCTTTGAGCTCCAGATATTGGTTTCTCACATTATGATTATTTCTAAGTCTCAAAGTGAAAAGATCAGCAACCAAGATCTAATATATGGTAGGGGACTAGAGCATTGTGCGTAAAGGGGCTTTACAGTTTCCAGTATCCCTGAGCTGTAAAAAGTGAGTTGGATCAGAGAGTCTGATCCAAACCCACTTGTTAAGGAAGAATGAAAATGGACAACACAGAATGTTATGGTGAGTACATAACTTCTTTATATTAGTACATATTAGTAGAGTTATTAGAATAGTTTTAACTTTTGTCTCTGTATAGAGTATATTATTGTTAGCAGAATTTTTCAGATAATCTTTGTGGACATGTCAGATGGTCAGGGATTTAAAAAATATGCCAGTCATTGACGCATACTTGCCCCACAGGATCCACATACTGTGCGTGTATTTGGTCATTGTCTACCTAGACACACACAGTATCAAGCTTGTGCCTGTTTCACTGTCTGGGCACTCAAGTCTAGAAGGGAGATTCTCATTGTCAAGGGTCTTCTTCCTCCACAAACAGGGTTTGTGATTTCTGCAGCTTCTGCTTCGTCTGCTGTTCCTTCTCCAACCAGAAGCAGTACAACACACCCAAAGAAAAGGGAAAAAGAGTAGATAAAAGAAAAGAAAGTACAACTCAGACCTTGAAAAGTCAAGAAAACCTTGTGCACATCCAGAGTTGCTGTCCAGGCTGGATCAGAAAAATCATAGATTGTTGGAGCCAACTGTTTCTCTGGTCTGGCTTTGCCTTCTCTGTACCATTGCTCACTGGAACTGGAGAGTCTGAGGCTTCATTCTCCCATTATCCAGGAGCAAAGATATGTTTGACCACCATCAGTGGCTTCTACTGTGTATGACTGCACAAGATGTCAACAAGACGGTGAGGAAGTTCCTTAGAATGCAGATCCAGCTTTGGATTCTCTCTACTTTCCCATGGAAACCTACTGAACCTTGGTCCAGATTACTCTTCCTTTTCCTTTTCCAGTCCTGGTCCATCCTTCAAATGGCATCCCATCCTCTCTTGGATCAGACATGTTCAGATTTGGAAGCCAAAGCTTTGATGCTGGGACTCTGAGAGACTGGTCGACACCAAAGTTGTTGGAGCCGTCCCTCCCTCTTGGGGCCTCGGCAGTCTATAGCTAGGCCCCAAGATCAGCTTAGGAGGTAGAGTCCCATCAGTTCTGAGGTATCTGTTGTCTCTAAAGATGAGGAACCCTAAGGAACTGATGGCATCTTTGGCCTTCGAGGCTTTTGAAAGTGTCTTATTGATGATGATGAAGGAAAAAGCACTTCCTTCCATCTTGGTTCCTCCAAACCCCAGCAGGACTTGGCATGCACTTCCCATCACCATATCAGACAGGGACAGTCCGTACCACAGACTTCTTGGGCTACATGCTACATTAGTTCCAGTCTGATTCAAAACGTTCAGCTCTCCCACTGGTACAAGTTCACAAGAAACAGACGTGCAAGTTGGAAGCACATAGACTCGTCCCCAGAGTCTCACTGGAAACACAGACTTGGATGAAGGATCCTGTAGATCTCTCTTAGAATGTCAGTTTTGGTGAGTTCCTCAAGTTGATAAAGCATAGAAGGGGATGGTCCACAGATGATCCCTCACCAGATGAGTCTGTGTTCCTGGAAGTTTTTGGTTCCACATCATGCTAGGTGATATCTCCCATTAAATCTCTCTCTCATTGACTTCACGGCCCACTGACAGTGGAAGGACCCTGACATGGTGGAACCTGTTCTCAGAAAAAAATGGACAGGATACTTTGCTGCACCAAAGGAAAGGAAACATTGGTGCCAAGGTCCACCGGCAGGTGCTATGGTAGTAGTGGCAGCCACTAAAAAGCAACGATCAGAGGAAAGTTCCTCAGTACATCACCCTAACAGGGAGTCTAGAGCTTTGGATCCATTTAGGAAATGGATTTGCGCCTCAGCAACTTTCGCATTTGGAGCAATTTAATTATTCAACCCATGTTATCAGATTTAAGAAAGACTTGACAAAACCGCTTTCCAAACCTCTGTTGGGCAGTCTGCCTGCAAACATTCAGAAGAGTGTGGACTCTAACATGTAATGCAGATTGGTTCCATATTTTCTATGATTGCTGTAAACTAAGGATTTTTTTGGAGATATATTGATGATTTTCTTTCAGCTTTATTTTCAGATAACTTCACATTAACTAAAACTTTAATTTCTCTTGATGAAACCTTTTCTTTAAATAAATCAGATTCAGATTTATTATGGACAATATTAGCAGTAGCCAAGAGATGTATTGCAAGGAAATGGACCTCTACCACCTCTGAGTCTTTGTGAATTTCTCTCCTTACTAGAAGAAACCGTAAACAAAGAAGTCAGAACTAAAGAATGTAGAATATATCCGATGAGTTTTACTAACAATCCATGTACAAAGGTTTCAAACCTAATTGAGACTTTCCGAACTGATTTTCAACCCTGTTTAATCATTATTTGTTTGCTTCACTAAGTTTTGTTTTTTTTTTTGTCTTAAAATGTTTGGCATGGCAATTAGTACAATGTAAATAGTTGATTTAGTTTCATTGTTAAAAGTTGTCTGTTCAGTATAATCAATGTATTAGTGCTTATTCTCTTTACCATTAATAAAAATTTTGGGGGAAAAAAAGAATGTGAACTTGTTTTCTACCCTTCAGGTTACTTCCAGCATAGCCATGTGACTGTTTTCTAATGCAGCTGATGGCACAGCTAGGGCAGCAGGTACTGGCATCGCTGTGTCAACACACCTGGATGTTTGGGTGATTTTGCAGAAAGCTTTAAAACCTCTTTCATCCATGTCCTGTCCCCTTTGATGGCGCCACTCTTTTTTTGGACCAAAGGTAAAAACACATATTAACCAGGAGGCAATAAGATGGTAAGACATTCTCTGCAGTGGGAATTGGTTTCTCGACCCTTCCGAGATCCTTTTCTTGGAATCCGAGATGGGAAGAAAATATGGTTCCGTAAGTCAGAGTTCTTATGACACCCCTGTGGATAGACCTTGTGGCAGAGGAGAAGGTCAATACAACAGATGTTGCCCTAGAGGCAAAGGCGGACCACCTTTTACCAGGGTTTTTGTGGTCCCTTTACCAAAAAGCCCTATTTGTGCCCCCTGAAGAGTTGCCCAGCTGCTACACTGTTGAGGCAGTTGGGGGGACACTTATCCATGCACCCTCATACCTGGTAAAACAACAGATTCATGGGTGCTAAAAATAATTTTCAGAGGGTATTGAATTCCATTTTTCCCTTCCTCCAGTAAAGAAAAAAGTTCCCAGTCAGTGGAAACTCGTAGCAGCAGAAATTTACAGGCTGCCAAGAGTCAACCATCCTGTCCTCAAAGACCAATCCGAGACCAGAATCTAATCAAGGTTCTTTTTAGTACCTAAGAAAACAAGAGACCACAGACAAAATTCTGGATGGTCTCAGTTCATTCCATGTTGCATGTACTAAGGAAGGATGATTGGATGTGCTCTATTGATCTCCAGGATGCGTACCGTCATGTGAAGATAGAGAAGCATTCAGGAAGATTCCCCCATTTCCGTTTGGGGGCCAGACACCATCAATTCAGAGCCCTGTTTTTTGGTCTCACCACAGCCCCCAAGGTGCTTGGAAAGATAATGGCAGTGCATCTTCGCCTGAGAGGAATCCAAGTTTTCCCACACCTTGATTGGCTCCTAACTGCTTCCCCCAAAGATTGCTAGTGAATCTGGATCTTCTGATGCATCTAAGGATCATGGGATCACAGTCAACCTAGCCAAGAGTCCTCTTACCTGATGCAGCATATAGACTTTATTACATGCCACCTGGATTCAGTTCTGCAGATCACCAGGCTTCCCCTTCCCAGAGTGCTCTCCCTGCTCCTCACAGCAGCACATGTCCTCCATCAGCCTTTCCTTCCTGCAAGGTTGATTCTTTTAATTTGACATTTGTTTAAGAGGAAAGTCTGACAGGACCAAAAAGTGCCCGTTTTCGGCAGAGGCCCAGGGAGAAAAGCTGCACAATCTATTGAAAAATCAGTTAAAAGATACTCTTAAAATATATAACACTACAAACTTAGGAGTGAATAAATGTAATGAAAAAAAAACAGAACATACGTTTCATAGTAGAGTGCAATGGAAAATCGGTAACATAAGCTGGAGAAAATGCATGAGGAAAAATGTTAGTCCTATTATTTGTTACATAGATTAGGATGAGATAACTGAGACCTGAAAGAATTCTAATAAGATACTTAAGAGGCATTGGAGGTAACAATCTCCTCACTGTTCCTAATAATGTAATTGGAGACAGTGAGGAGAAATGCTGTCTTAGTATGAGAGAGCGTGTTCATTCATATTAGGGTTATAAAAGGAAGTAAGGATGGAGAGAAAAGGAGATTGTAAGAAGAGTGCCAGGTAGGGTGTCCTTCAGGTAGGTTAGGTGAGTAGGAAGGAAGGAGAAAGAGGTAAAGTAAAGGTGTGCAGAGAAAGTGGGTAAGATGGTTGGGAAAAACAAGACAGGAGAGGATTGTGAGGTGCGACTTGGGTGAGTGAAGTATTGTGAGCAAGTCCAGCCAGGATTGGCGCAGGAGCAAGTCCATGATGGTGTTCTTTTAGGGAGCATTTAAAGGTGGGTAGTGAGTTCCATTTTATGCTACTGAGTATGAGGTATAGGCTTTGAACATGGGATTTATTTGGTTTATTTATGGTGAGAAGTTGTTGTCTTCTGATCTGAGAGTTTTTGTAGGAAAATGTTGATTAAAGGGGGTAAGAGGTGGCTAGGCAAATGGTTTGTGTATGATTTTATATATGGTTATAAGTTGAATGTAGGAGAGAGGGAGCTAAGGGTATGCAGAGCTTTGCAGTCATGGAGGATGAATTAGTAGCAAACTTGGCAAATTTGTTGCAGCAGCTTTCAAGTTTGTTTTTTTTATGTACGATTGTAAGTTAGTTAAAATTAGGGCTGTATAGAGTAGGGAGGGCAGAAGGTAGGTTTTGGCTAGAGTTGCTTTTGTGGGTGTGCTCAGAAAATGTTTTTCTGTATAGCATGCCTAGTTTTTGATGGGTTTTCTTTATTTCTTTGGGTGTGGAGATCAAATTTAAGATGGGTCATCTATTAAGACTTCTAATAGTTTGGTACGGTGAACTAATTCAATTTCACTGCCTTTTGCTGAAAAGATTTGGAAAGATGCTTTCTTAGGGGTGTGAATTTTGGGGGTAAAGAGCAGGAGTTTTTTTTTTTTTTTTTTGGGATGAGAAAAGTTGGGCTTCTGTAAGCCAGGTTTCAATAGAGATGACAGCTTGAGTGATTTCTTGTAGGTGAATTAAGGTGTTTGAAAAGCAGATGATGGTGGAGTCATCTGCATGTTAAATCAGAGTGCCTTCAGAAGAAGGTGAATGTAGTTTATTGATAAAAATATTGAATAGTAGATGGCCAAGGATGGATCCTTCAGGATTGCCTGTGGAAATGGGAAGGTTTGCAGAGATGGGCCCTTGCCATTTTGCAGCTTCTCACCTGACTTTTGATAACTCTAGAAATACTGCAGATACAAGTTTATAATAGTTGTGTACTTTAACAGTGTCTGTAAATTATAGTAATGCAGTAGATGTAATGGAAATGTTTTTATCTAGGGATTATCTGCTAGAATTAATTAATATGGTAAGAAAGGAAATAATGTTAAAAAGAGAAAAGGGACCTAATTATCCTTTATTGAGAACAAACATGACAATACAGCAAGAAATATTATCCCTAGAGCAATGTAAAAAGAACTATACTAGTTAATTTGTTATGAAGTTTAGTGTTGACCATTTATTTATACATGACACCTTAAATAAAAACTGGCAAATTCTAACATGTTATGAAAATGTCATAGAAATACTGGGGATTACACCCCAGATAGTATATAAAAAAAGGAAGGACGTTGAAAAATTTATTGGAAGGTGCTTTATACTTTGATCTTTAAAACCTCACATAAGAAGAGGTTAGGAACATAAAGATGTGGTTTTTGTAAGCCGTGGTTGCAGGTCATGAATTCTGAGAGAGTTAAAATTAATGCACAGGTCATTAAACCCAATGGGTTATTTATCTGTAATTCTACAGGGGTGGCTTATGCAGCGATTTGTATTTCTTGCAAAAGTTGTTATATAGGCAAAACGTAGAGCAACCTTAAGGAAAGAATCTACGAACACATCAGGGACATTAAAAACAGGAACGAGACCAATGCCTTGTTTAAGCATGTAGTAAACTTTCCATTACATACATTTCAATTTGTGGTTTTGGAAGGAATGAACAGGGACCTGAAGGGGTGGTCCATGGGCTGATCTGCTTGAATATAAAGAATTACATTGGTAAATGAGACTAATACACAGGTTCCTCCAGGTCTTGATTATATATTAATAGGGAGTGTACTTAGATTGCGTTCCTGTTTGGTTTAACTTTTTTTTTTTTTTTTAATGATTAAATGGTAATATAGATTTAAGTTTACTAGTTGGGAAAATTGTGATTTGGTTACAGTGGTACCATGTGATGATTATTGAGGGATATTTAAATGGGTTAAAATGTGTTTTATGTTCTGAAGAAGTCTACAGATACAGACTAGTGAAAGTGCTAAATGTAAAATCAGTTTTTATAGTCTGTGGTTTTGCTTTGTCCTTACTGAAACAGGTTTTATTTTTTAATACAGTGGATGTGCTGTGGTCAGAGATGGTAGAAAAATTTGATGTATACATCTTTCAATGGGTTTAGAGGGGGGGAGACAGGATGGCTAAGGAGGGAAATTTGTAATATCAGTCGAATTACCTCCCTTATGTAAAGGATTAATATGTACCATTTTCTATAAGTTAGGGACACAGGATTCTGTAATTGATCAATTAGTAGGAATTAGCTCTCCCTGGTCTATATGGACAGTTTCCTACGATTTCTTCTGTCAGCCTGGTTGATATGGGCATCCTGAGACAGTGTAGCAACAGCCTCATGTACACAGGCGGCCATCTTACTACTACCACCTAGGAACACAATTTGTGAGATGTGCAGTTGCATAAAGAAGCTAGAGTCTACATTATCTCCCTCACAAGCCAGTACATCTGGCACGGAGAAGGTTGTCAGCACAATCACTACACAACACACACCCACATATGTGGAGGTTCTTAACAAAAACAAACCCAAACAAAGGAGACCTCGGAGCCAAACACACACGAGAACTCCACAACCCTTCACACGACATTCCATACATAGTCCACACACCAGTGTCTCGCAACCACTAAGGCCTAACCATAAACCCAACATATTAGTCATAGGAGACTCCATTGTGAGACACACAGATATGCCTCTCACCAGACTGGACAAGGAGAAATTCACAGTTAGTCGTGTGTCAGGTGCCAGAATCCACCATATCACACACACGCACTCGAGTCTCTCAACAGCGGGTACTGTTATGACTCTGTCATAGTCCATGTTGGTGTGAATGACTTGAGGCGTACCTCCCTGGACTATATGGAGAGAGACTTGATTGAGCTCACTGAATGTGTCCCAGGCAGGGTATGTCCCCTTAAGCAGCATTCTACCGTCACCCAAAATGATGCAAACAGAATATGATTGGCTTAGTTTCCGGTGTCATTCCAGGGGGATCCAGTACCTGACAGCCTGGGAAGATATGGTCGACAGACCATGATGCTTTGCTAGAGATGACCTGCATCTGTCTCGCATGGGCTTCTGGCAAAGGCCTTTGCCTCCCCTATAGTACCTTTTTAGAAAAAGGTCATGAGGTCAATACTACCAACTTAAAAATTTCAACAAAACGCAAATTAAAGCTCATGTTACTAAACTTTAGGAGTCTAAACATGAAACTGCACTCATTGCAAGCATTCTTAACCCTGGAAGATCTTGACATTTGTGCAGTCACAGAAACCTGGTTCAAAGCTGCAGAGCACCCCAGCCTTACCTGGTTACTCATCCTATCACACATTCAGACCCCAAACAGTGGGCAGCAAAGCCAAAGGAGGTGCAGTTTTAATATATATTAAAGACACGCATACCTCCAGGCTGGTCAAACTGTATGACGCACAGGAGACACTCCAAGTGCAGTTAACCATTGACATGACCCCTGTTCAAATTATAGCTAGCTACAGGCCCCCAAATTTGACTAGAGGCACATCCACCTATCTGGACCTCTTCAAGTCTATCAAGATTGAACCCTTTACCCTGATCCTGGGTGACTTTAATTACCCAACCATAGATTGGAAAAAAATACTAGTGCCAGAACACACATGCCCAGAGATTCCTCAATTTTTTTTTCCGATCAATGCAAATGCCTTGGAACAGCTAGTAGATACCTTGAGTGACCACTGCAGCACTCCTCTACAGTATCATCCTCCCTGGTAAGATCCGACCATAAAGCGGTCACTTTCAAAGTCATCATCTCCTTTGATCCCCCCAGCTAGGGTAAAAAAAAAAAAAAAATTCTCCAGAGCTGGTTACAGCCTCCTGAGGGATGGAATAAACAGCTTCACAGCCCCCTCCCCCACTGTAGGAACTTGCACCAATGTCCAGATCTACACCAAAGTACTATACAAGCATTTATATAGATGCATTGAATCAGGAACTCCCAACCGGACAAAATCATCCTCAGTAAGGAAGAGTAAACCTGTCTGGTGGACATCTGCAATAAACTATATAACAAAAGGAAAAAAAATACTGTCCAGGACCAAAAAGGAGCAGGTGCCCAATTGGAAGCAATCTCTCCTTACCCTGAACAAGCAAATAAGAGCACTAGTGAAATCCTCTAAAGCCAACTTCGAGTCCAAATTGGCCACATCTACTAGAGACAGTCATAAGGCCTTCACATATGTCCGAAATCTCAAAGGAAACACCCAGATCTGTTCAGAACTGGTGGTCAAGGACACCAGACACACACATGCTGTAGATATAGCCAAGCTACTGGCTGACAAATTCAGCAAAAACTTCTCCCCTCTGTTCCCCCCATCAGTAAATCAAGACATCCCCAGTACCTGCCCCCCACCCCTCATCTCTAGGGAACAGGTAATCCTTGCCCACTGAAGGGCAAAAAATACAGCCTCCATGGGACCCGATAACCTCCCAGGCTGCATCCTACATGAACTTGCAGCACCATTAGGCACCATGTTCAACCAAAGCATGAGTACCGGTTTTGTTCCAGCTGAGTGGAGGACAGCCACCATCATCCCTTTACACAAAGGTGGAGCATCCACTGATCCGGGAAATTTATAGCCCCATCAGCCTAACTAACCTGATCTGCAAGGCCATGGAATGGATTATCATGGACCTCATTAACAGGGAACTTGGCAACCTCCAAACATTTGACCCCACACAGTTTGGCTTTGTCAAGGGGCGGTCATGTCTGTTAAATCTAGTCAACTTCTTTGGGACAGTCACCAAAGCCATGGACTAGGGAAAGACACTGTGCACACCGCCTACCTTGACCTGCCCAAAGCCTTCGACACTTCCCCACTCAGGCATAGTAGATAAACTCTCTCTCAGCTAGGCATCAATCCATATTTTACCAGATGGGTAGCAAACTGTCTCACTGATAGAACCCACCTAATCAGAATAGGGGAAGTCACCTCAAGCAATCGACCCGTAACAAGTGACCCCAGGGATCGGTTTTGGGGCCTCAGTTATTCGGGATATACTTCTCTGAGGTGCGGGCCAAAACCAGTGGACTATGGTTGACCAAGTATGCAGATGACTGCAAGCTGGGCGCAGTCATAAATTCCCCAAGTGATGTGGACGTCCTCCAAGAGGGTCTCACCCTAAGACAACTGGTGCCAGAAACATGGCCTCAAGCTGAATGCCAAAAAATGCATCATCCTTTTTGGGAAGAATGACATCCCCACATATTATCACATTAATAACAATGTCCTACATAGACGGTCAGTAGTGATGGGTTTGGGCACCCAGGTTGGTAGCAACTTGACTTTTGACCGCCATGTTGCTTCTGTTGTATGGAAAGCGTTCGACATGGCACACCTCATAAGTAAGGGTATCACATCCAGGGACAAAGAGGTCATAACATCCCTGTATTCTTCCCTTATAAGGCCAATTAGTGAGTACAACACCCCCTTCAGCATGTACCTCGCAAAGCACATGCAGCAGCTGGAAAGTCCACAGAGGTTCCTCACCAGGAGAATCCAGGGCCTCAAACATCTACCCTGCACAGATAGGCTGAAAGCCCTATCCTTCTACTCAGTTTCATACAGACTCCTCAGGGGTGACCTCTGTTTGGCATATAAAGCAATCTTGGATCCCGGCTTGATGGGACTGCTACATATCTGCAAGTCAAGTTCCACTCTAGCAACCTGTATGCATGATCTAAACCTGATCTGTGATATCAGTAGGACTTGGTGGGACAGATTTGTGTCCCAGAGTGTCCCCCATCTGTGTAACAGACTCCCTCTCCATGTCAAGCAGAGTACCTCCTTATCCCTTTTTAAGCCCAACCTGGATAACTGGATAGGAAACATAAAATACACCCCTGGGATTCCACCTGTGTCCCTGCTATACAGGGGCTTTGGGTGCGGACTTCAATCAACATGGGCTAAACTCTTGGCTAGGCTTATAAGGGCCTCAAGGCCCAGTAGCCTAGTAACCTCCTATGATCCTAAGAATGCTGATTGAATACATTTCATCTGCAGCTAGATTTAGGTATTTTGGTGGAAGGTTGTTGGCTGATGATTAAAACAAAGTTTTAGTTTGAGAGTTAGAAACTGGTTAAAAGTTAAAGTGGGTGGAGTTGTCAATGTGTGTATTAGAGAGGTTGCAGTTGGTTGAGTTTTATGAAGATGTGCTTGGGTCTCTAAGGTTGGGGAAGTTGGCTTGCATGGAGGGGGTTTGTGATAGGTGAGTTTAAGGTTAAGTTGGCTATACATTCTATGAAGTATGTGTTGAAGCAGGTAGCCAAAGTATGTGTTGATGCAGGTAGCGTGTTGAAAAGGGGCAATGTCTGGTTTTAGGCTGGAATTCTTTGTACCTGGGTTGACGAGAGAGGATGTGGAGGACCAGAATTTTTTAAGGCTGTGTTTATGGCTATTTTGTAAGCGAGTAAGACTTTTTTTATGTCTTAACTTGTTTCTTGACTTAGTTTTGTAGCTGTCAGAATAGTTGAGGATTTCTGTAACTTTCATTCTTTTGTCAGTTAATCCTTGCTTTGTCTCTGCCTTTCGTAAGGTGTATGCTTCGGTTTGTGAGCCATGGGGTATTTTTGTTTTAATCCTTTTTGTACATTGTGGGGCTAAGGCATTTAAGAATATTTTGAAATGCTGCATTGAAGTATTCATCTGCATAGTTTAAGGGGAGCCTGTTTAGGATGGACCAGTTAACTGCTTTCAGAGAATCAGTGAAAGAATCTTTGGAGAGATTACAGGTAGTTTTGAGCTTGTGTTCCTTTTAATATTCCTGCTAGTAGATCACTTAGTGTATCTGGAAAGGTACCTGAGAAGGTAAAGTTAGGTTGGTAACCAGAATCCCATCCAGGATAGATTGTTGGAAGTTATTTTTGCCATATCTTGTTGGTATATTAGTAAGTTGAGTGAATTCAGAGAGGTTCATGTTTGTTAAATTTGCAGATAGACTGCTAGTCAAGGTTTACAACATCCAGGAGGCTAATTTTAATTTGAGATTGTATCTGCTGTCCAGGATGGTATGTTTTCAAGTTTTGGGATGTTTTGTGATTGGGTGATATGTGGCACAGCAGTGCATGTGTTCTTGGCTCTTAAGTTTCAGGAATGAGATTAGGATTTCTGCTCTTCCAAATTTTGTGAGTCTGTTTGGGAAGGTCATAGTTATTCCAGTGGCTTTTTTGTGTTCTGTCGAACCTAATAATATAACCAGGGGGTAGTATTTCAGCATTTTTTCTTTCAGTTTTTAGCCAGTTCTCTGTTGTGGATAGGTTATTTGGGGTATGTTAAGTGTTTCAGGTATGGACATCTTGATATACTTCTGAAGGTTAGAGTGACTGCTTTCAAACTTTTAAATGTTCTTTGGCTGGGACCTGGGTTAGGGTGGGTGGATGATTGAGAAAGATGGTTTGTTTATTATGGCATTTTTAGTAGAGATAGGTAGAAGTATTACCTTGACATTAGGACTGACTTTTTTTTTTGTATTTTTGGGTTGCAAACGTGGAATGAAGTTACAGGAAATGAGCTTGAAGAGATTTTTGAGTAGCTACTGGAAAGATGGGTGAGGATGAAGTAATAGTTGAGGTGTGCTCCTTTATTAAGGGATGTTGGAAGTGAGCGGAGGAGGATGAAAAGGGTGATACAGGAGGGGAGCAGCATGGTTAGTGTTGTACAAATGTTATGGTGAGGTGGTTAATTCTTTGTTGTTTAGGTTCTATGGCCTCCACAGTTCTAATGGTACCACTAACCAGATTTTACATGAGTACGTCAGTGGACCCTTGGCTTGTGCAATAGTCTCAAAATGTTCACCTGCTGCATGTGAAAATCCACATCTCCTGACTCTACAAAGTAAAGCTGTGTCACCATGGTGGAGGTTAAGAGCTAGTTTAATAGACTCGAGCAATAAAATCTATAAAAACTATAGAACTCTGAGTAAAACTAAAAATAAATATAAGTGGATAAGCGCTTTCGGCAGTTGTCTTCTTCAGATTCTGTTTTGTTAGCAGAACTTCCTCATTTTAAAAGGTAATGATCCATCATTCTCTCAGTCCTTAGAAGTCTCCTCCCTGTGAGCAAAGGCTTTAAAGGGACCACCCCATTCAAGCCAGGCAGCTTGTCAGCCTGTAAGTCAGCAGTCCATCCAGTCACAATAATTTCTGTTCTGTTGGCTAGAGCTCCTCCTCTCAAACTTTCTTCAGTAACTTCCAAGACCATGAAAAAAAACTTGTGATCAGGGTATTTGGCAATATGTTGAGACAGAGTACTAGTTTTATTGTGCAATCTGATGTCACTCAGGAGATGCAGAATTCGTTCCTTAAAGGGTCTGTTGGCCTTCCCAACATAAAATCCACTACACAGGCAGCAGGTGGTAACATGTATAACATTTTTAGTGTTACAGTCTGAATGCACTCTTGAGCCTGTATGTTTTCAAGGTAATAGGATGGTTTAATAGTTTGCTGGAATTCATGGAGCCACACGCTGTGCATTTTCTACAAGGAAATGTGCCACATCTTGAAGTACTGTCCAACTCCAATCCATGTTTATCATGGCACAATAACCTCTAAGTTCTTCTTATTCTTGAAGCCGAATCTAGGTGTCTCACAAACTGTACGTCTAATGTTATTAGCTGTCAGTATCTTCCAGTTTCTCCTGATAACCTCACATACCTGTTGAATATCATTGCTGAACTTAAGCAAGCACCTCAGCCCCCCAGTTTTACTTTTTTTCTCTAGTGTTTGGTTCATCTTCCTTGTTTTTCTCTCCATCCAAGAAATAAGGCTGACTTCTCATGTTTTAGACACCTGTTATCCAGGACTCTTTTCTGGATTTCCCTCTTTATATCCATGTTTGTGGAAACATTGTATCAAGTGATCCATCTTTCTTGTATGTGCCGTCATTGGTACAAAGTCTGGATGTTCTAAAAAGCTGACTCTTAATGACGTGGATAAACATGTCTAGGATGCATGCTTCTAATAAATTATTTTTCCAGCCATCTTTCCTGTGTTTTTGAGTATTGAGTTTGCCATCCGTTCCATACTGTAGTGTAACATCTAGAAAATCTTTCTTCTGTCTAGAACTACAAACTTCAAATTCAAGGAAGGACATAGTTTATTCAATAAAATCAGAGTCGTTATATCTACAAGTCTTTTGTAGTGGATTATAAATGTCTTCCATGTATTTAGATTACAAAGGACATGGCCAGTCTCCCATTGGGCCATAACAGTGTTGGAGTAACTGTTAGCACATGAAGTTCATAGGTTCATAGGTTTATACTAGGCTATCTGCCCTAAGGCATTTATAAGCCTAGCCAAATTTTTGTGGCTTACGCCACCCCTTATATGAAAAAATACTGTGCCCATTAGTTTGTTGTGCCTCTGTCCAGCAGTGACACAGAGATGATTCCCGGGGTAAACCTACGATCTCCCATCCACAGGTCTAGATTTCTCTTGAACAGAGTCAGCGAGGTGCTCTGCCTCACATGGACCGGGATTTTATTCCACAGCATATGGAGTCTCTGAGTGATAAATCTATCCCTCCAGCACGTCCTATTTATATCCGTGCTAAGGTTTAAGTCGCTTGCTCTAGTGGTTTTGGTGGATTTGGATTTTTTGAGGTGGAGCATGTCCATTAATTCCGGGTTGGACATGGCCTTGTATGTCAGGCACATGTCACCTCTGAGCAGACGATATGCGACTGAATAGAACTGGAGTTTCTTCAATCTGGCAGCATATGACAGATTTTGGAGTCCCTTTATCCTTTTGGTGAGGAACTTTTGGGGTCTCTCCAATTGCTGCAGATGTCGGGTGAAATACATCCCGAATGGGGCATTGTACTCGATCATTGGTCTGATAAGTGAAGAGTACAGGGGAACAATGACCTCACTAGATCTGGATGTAAATCCCTTCATGATCAGGTGGGCAATGTAGAAGGTCTTTCTAACCACTTTAGCAACGTGAGTGTCAAAAGAAAGGCCACTGTCAACCTAGGTCCCCAGGTCCCTGATAACCTCTTCTGTGCTTAGTGGATTGCCACCTATATGGTAGCTTGGGGTTACCTTGTTTTTCCCGGGGTATGACTATACATTTTTTGGCGTTTAACTTCAGGCCATGGCTCTGGCACCAGCTATCTGTTTCCGTGAGTCCCTTCTGAAGGATATCCGTGTCCGATGCACTTTCCACTATGGCGCCCAGTTTGCAGTCGTCTGCAAACTTTGTCAGCCAAAGTCCTCCCATGTTGGCCTGTACTTCTGAGAAGTAGATGCCAAACAATAGGGGGCCAAGGACCGAGCCCTGTGGGACACGAGTGCCCATCGCTACCCACATTTCTGCCAATAATGTTCATTCTCATAGATGAAAATGTTCTCAAGAATAATATCCAGCAACATAAAAATCTGTGAAATGGTACTAATATCAAAGATGTTCCCTTGCTTTAGAAACTGCAGTATGGCCTCGATACCAGAGTAATTCAGAATGACCCTGAAAAGACTTTTGACGTACGTTGTTGCCATAATCAAATTGGTATTGTCATCCAAGGATTGAAAACTGTGAAATAACTTCATAGAAAGTGTGTGTGTCCTTGTCCTTAATTACAGATCTAGGATGTGCTGATTTTAACTTCTGTTCTACAAAAATAGATGCTGGCTCTGTTATCCAACCCGCTTCAGAAACTATAGGACACATTGGTGGGTTACATCTGTCCTTGCGGATTTTGGGCAGGCCATTAATAATCTGGGTCACTTATCCACTTGTATTTAATTTTACTCAGAGTTTCATAGTTTTTATAGATTTTTTGATAGATTTTATTGTTTGAGTCTGTTAAGCTAGCTTTTAATCTCCACCATGATGACCTAGCTTTACTTTGTTGATGCACCGTAGTTTATATTGGTAAAAGCTGCCTTTAGCGCTCCAGGGTGTGTTATTTTGACTTTACAGAAACACATCTTCTGGTGGATAAAATCTCCTCCAGTAAGAAGGATGTCTTTCATATTGATGTACCTGTGGCTGTATTAACCATTCTCTCTCCTAGGGTTGGGGGAACATTTTAAAGGGAGGACAGTTCAAGGTATTTGATCACAAACCGAGGTTAATCTTCACATCATTATCTTGTAGATGAGGATAGTCATCCTAGTGTTGAAGGCATTCCAGGATGTCATCCCAAAGGCTGTGATTTTGGTACAGTAAGACAACAGTTGTATCCCCTGTGTTGAGAGGCTATGAGAGTTTGGCAGTGCCTTTTCATAGCTTTCTGATAGCAATGCACATACTGGAGATATCCAGTGCATCAGTAGATAAGTTGAGCAGGACTGTTTAATGCCTCACGAGTGCTCGTCCAACCCTACAGTGACAACTTTGATTTTTTGTCACTGGGGACAACCTTGCTGTGACCTTTTTGCATCATTCCTAAACAAGTGCAGCATTTTCTTTGTCCTAATCCCTCCACAGGGACAGTCACCAGGAATGTTTCAGTCTACATTTGACCCCGGGTCTCCTCTTCCCCTCTGCCATTAATGTACAAATTTATACAGAAAATGTGCAAAGCCAGGATAGTCCTCTCTAGCCCCTACAGACATGGTTTCTTTCCTGTAACCCATACTAGTACATCTCTATGGATGTTTGATCAGTATCCAAATCTTTTAACACACTCATCTGGTATACCTCCTTCATACCAGAGATAGATGAAAGTAACCACTTGATTTCTCCGGTTCTAACCTTAGCAAAAGGTGTCTTTCTTCAGAGGTCCATATCATATCAGCTTCCCAAAAACATTCCACTAAGAAGACCTACCATAGCAAATGGAAGAGGCTTTCCATTTGGTCTAATTCAAAGGGGTTTGGACGCTTTCTCTTCTCCTGTTCCTTTCATATTGTAGCTTTTGACTGAACTCTTCCACAATGGCTGTACTTATTCTGTCAAGGTACAAATTACTGCAATTTCAAGCTTCTATACAGGACAAAATTACACCTGTGTAGCTTCTTCAAGAGTGTCTAATGCATTTTTGAAGGAATATTTCTCCTGTGTCCAACTATCAGCAATCCAATACCCGGTGGGATATTAGTATTGTGCTACAGGTATTAACTCTACCAGTCTTTGAACTGGCAGCATCAGCTGATCCAAAATATCTCTGTTGGAAAACAATTTTGCTGGTGGCTGCTATGTCAGCCAGATGATTTTCAGAAATGCAGGCACTTTACTGCAAGCCTCCTTATCTAGTTTTTCATGAGGACAGAATTTGCCTGAGAAACTAATGCGTCTTTCTTTCCTAAGGTGGCTTCCTAGATGAATCTAAATCAATTGACAGATCTACCAGTCTTTCTCCAAATATTTAAACAAAGGTGAATGTCTTACATAAGCTAGGCGTTCATAATTAACTTTGATTCTGTCATCATAAGGACCAAGCAATTCAGAAAATCCAATCGTTTGTTGCCTTCTCTTAACTTAAATTAGGTAGAGCAGTACATAAAGTTACTTTTTCCAGGTAGTTGTCAGACTGCATTTTTTGTGCCCAATAAAAAGGGCTTGTCACTATAATCTAAACAGCTTTTTCCAGGTAGACTTCCTGTTGACATTTGTGCTGCTGCAATTTGGTGAACAGTTCACACTTTTATGTTTCATTACAAACTGGATATACAGCCCAGATCATGCTTTTCCTTTGGTTTTACCATTATTAGGAATGTCCGTCCTTGATGCTGTCCAGGTGTACCAGCTTTAGAATCTGTCCTGTGGTTGAATCTGGTGAAAATATACATTGGATACGAAAGTTATGTACTTACCATAATGATAGAACATCTGGTTCAACCTCCCTTCTGCCACCTTCCAAATTGACATTTAATGGATTTCTGGTAACTAGGTAGTTTTCTTGCACACACTGTTTGTTTGTGAACAGCCCAAATTGACTTTCACTCATTTCCTTTACTAATGTGTTACAATTAATCTTGTAATTGTTAGTTTGCCCCTAGAACAAACTATTATCTGCAGTACTGAGGTGGGGCAGTGGGAATTATAGGTAGGGGAGGAGTCAGATCCAACAACCCACAGTTGAACTCAACAAAAATCGGACAACATGGATTTATTATGTTAAGTAAATAAACTTTCATTTCTCCCTCCTCCTGACAGTCAGCGAGGGAATATTCAGCACCCTTCATAGGAAGTACATCTCCTTAGCAAAGGTATCTGTTTTGCATCCTCCTGGAGCCAGCCACAGGTTAACAGCCTGGAAGATTGGGTTTTGGTACCAAGCATTGCCTCCTATCCCACGGACTTGCTTTCCATTCTAAGGGAAGCAAAGAAGCCCAGTACCAGGAACTCATACTTGGCAAAATGGGAAAAGGTTTTCTACCTGGTGTCAAAGCAAGAACAGCAACCCTTCTCGGGCAAATATTAATTCAGTCTTGCAGTACCTGTCAGGCCTGTTTAGACAGGAACTCTTCAACTGTAGCATTAAAGGAAAACTCCACCTTCTCCTACAATTTAACTCAACTCTTCAGTTGCTTTTCTCCCTACAGTATGATTCCAGCACTGTGTAGGTACCTGAAACCTGCTTGTACTTTAAAATTTGTATTTCCTCATTTTTGTATCAAAGGAAGGGAAAGACCCACCCACTATTTTAAGTGTAATTTCTCGTATGAATTGCAGAGGACTTTGTCTACACTTACAATAACATACCACAGGCACAGAGAAATGTGTAGTCAGGAGCTCAGGTTGCTGTAAATAAAACAGAGAGGTGTGAAACTGTTTCCCTTTGGTGTCCTCCTATTCCTATGTTGCAGTATTCTAGGTGTGGGATTTCCTGCCCTCAGGTGACTCTTACTTCGGCTTCTATACAAAAGCTTCAGCTTGGCTGCTGTAGTGTGAGTGGGATGTCACACGTAGGGCCAAAAACCAAGGGGCCTTAAATGTGATGTCTGCACACACAATCCTCCAAAACTTTTCAGCCACAGACTACATTTGCATCGTACGATCGCTTCTTCACAAATGTCACATCTTGGAGAAGTAGCCCGTTGGGTTTCAGACTTTATTTTTTAATGATTGTTATAGCTTTTAGCTGATGTCAGGAAAAAAGGGAAATTGCCAATGTGGGTGCCAGATACCCCACAAGGATGCCATAACAGGTGTTTTTTTTGCCTAGGTCAGGAACACAATCACTCCTCCTGCGCTTTGTCAATAGTTTGTGACCCAGACCTTGCGCAGCTGCCTAGCCGCGTTAAATCTCTACCACGAGAACAAGCGCCTTAAACAGGTTAGCCCTTAGGATGGATCCTGCTTCATAGGCCGCACCTGAACCTTCGCGCAAGAAGGCCAAGTTTCCTAGTCCGCCTTTGCCTGCCACTCCGCTTACCGATGCACTGCCACCTGCCAATCTAGGGGTTGAGCTGCACTCTGAGGATCTGTTGACTACAGCAACGTCCCTTGAGGAAGTTGTTTTGCAGCCAACAGCCAGCACATCCTCCAGAGCTCACTCAGACATCGACAGACGTTGAGGGGGAACTAGTTTCGGTGGTACCTCCGGCAGGGATCCAGACTTCAGATGTGCTAATCTGCATACCCAATGCCAGGCCATTCTGTACTTCCTCTGCAGCCAAAAGAAGCAGAAAACTAAACATACCTCCTCTTCAGAAGTCGCACCGGATTGGCAGGCTTTCACTTACTCTCATGCAGGCCTTCATGGCTCTTAGGCCTTCAGCCTCGGCCACTTCCACCCTGCCTCTTCTGAGCCCTAGGCCTGTCTCTGCTTCTTCCCTCCCATCCATAACCCCTCGGGTAAGGGAAGAACATGGCTCTTCTTTCGCTTCATTAGAGGAGTCCATTTCTTATGTTTTCCAGATTGCCTCCCCCCAGGAATATTGCTCTCCGGATGAGGAATCTGTGGAGGGGGACTCTCCCCCTGAGGACATTACTTTTGGTGAGACCATCACCAAGATGGATTACTTTAAATGGGACACTTCCCAAATGACTGACATCCAAAAAAGGTACTTTGAACTGCTGCAAGTGGAATCACCCTCCCCTTCAGCAGTTCCCCCTGTTCTGCCTGCTTACTTGGTCAGTGTGGCCTCTAAGGCCCCTGACTCCCAGCCTCTGGCCCCTAAGCTTCTTGACCTCTTGTATAAAGTACCAGAGGACCACAAATTCTTAGTTAAGCCACCTTTGTTGGACCCAGCTATTACTGCCACCACAGCAGATAAGCAATCTAGACTGCTGCCTTCTGCCTCCCTACTACCCACTGACAAAGACGGTAAGTACATGGATAGGATGGGGAAGAAGGTGTACACTTCTACTTTGGCTTTCAGAGCCATAAATGATCAGTCCCACATAATCAGGTATGCATTGGACTTTGTCTCTCAAGCCTCCTCCATGCTGGCTTCCTTGCCTGACAGTCCCAGCAAGACAGACATTTCATCCAAACTTTCCTTGGCCCAACAGGTATCCAGGCACTCCATAAGGTGCAGCTACAATGCTGCAGAAGCATGCTGCTTCAGCCCTCAGGAGGTACTGGTGGCTAAGTTTCCAGAACCTCCCAGACACCCCTCTGGACCACAATATGCTGCTCGGAAAACAATCTGCTGGACTTTTTAAAACATCTACAAGAAAAAAGCAGAGCTCCAGGACATTAAGCACCTGCTGATGTTGCCCATACCAAAATATTACAGGAATAACCCTACTAAAGCCACATTTGTAAGACTTACTCCACAGCCCTCCTCTTCCAACTCCAGGAGAGGGGCCAGAAGACCTACTAACTCCAGATGCTCTACTCCACCACAGCAACCCAGACATCCCTTTCTGAACAGAGGAGGCCCCAGTAATGTGCGACTGCCTTGCCCACCTCCCCGCTCTCAGCCTACCTTTCCCACTGTTTCCCTCTTTGGCAATCCATCACTTCAAACCAGTGGGTCTTAAACATTATCCAAAAAGGGTACTTCCTATTCTGGAAAGAGAAGCCACCCAGAAGAGGAATCCCTTCCCTTCCCAAAATCCAGGCCCATCTCATGCCACAATTTCTGGGAGATCTTCTACAGCTAGGGACCATAGAGCCTGTTCCTCCAGGAGAAGAAGGAAAAAGGTTTTACTCCAGTCTCTTCCTGGTCCCCAAAAAAGATGGCCCCTAGAGACCCATCTTAGATCTGTCCTTTCTAAACCTACATCTTCAGGTACCCCCTTCAAAATGTGCTCTCTCCACCTTGCTGCCTCTTATTCCAGCCAAGGCCTTCATGGTCACCCTAGACCTAAAGGAAGCCTACTAGCACAGTACCCATCAGGAGTTCCCACAGACAATTCTTGCATTTCTCTAGCCCTTCCTCTCATTTCCAATTTACTGCCTTGCCCTTTGGTTTATCCATAGCCCCCAGGGTCTTTACAAATTGCCTGGCCCCCAGCCATTGCCTTCTGCAGAACTCAAGGGATACAAATTTACCCTTCTGGCAGAGTCCGGGGATGCTCTACTAAAGCATCTACATTTCACCATGTCCCTTCTGCAGAACCTAGGATTCACCATCAACCTCGCCATATCCTCTCTGATTCCAAGCCAGGATAAGGTTTTCCTTGCTACAGAATCAGAACAGACACAATGAAGGCCTTTCTACCTCAGGGCAGGGTTCTGTCTTTAACTTCCCACTTCCAGAAAGCTCTACTATCCCGAAAGGTGATGGCAAGGCATTTTCTTCACCTCCTGGGTTTGATTGCAGCAATCATCCCCATGCTACCTCTGGCAAGAATCCACATGCACAAGCTGCAGTGGTTCCTGAAGAACACTTGGTCCCAGCACCTACTTTACCTAGAACAGGCCATCCATCCCCCTCCTTCCCTGTCTGAAAACAAAATCAACTGGTGGATCCAGCAAGTGAAACTGAACCCAGGGCTCCCACTACAACCCCCCAAATTATGCATACAGATGCCTCAGATTCAGGTTGGGGAGCAATTCTGGCCTCATACCAGATCCAGGAGAAGTGGCATCCCTTTCTTCAGGCCAAACACATCAATATCAGGGAAATTAAAGCAGTTTTCTTAGCTCTACAGGCCTTCACCCCCTCCTTTCTGGTTCCAGGGGTGCTTCAGATTGTCACCAACACCACTGAGATGTGGTACCTCAACAAGCAGGGAAGAACAAAGTCCCATCAGCTGTGCAGTCTATCGTAGCTCAACTTAGTCCTGCAGGAGGTCTACATCCCCTCACAGGGCAACCACCAAGCAGACCTCTTGAGCAGGACCTCCTCAAATCAACTTGAACGGATGCTGAACAGGGAGGTCTTCTTGGACATAGTCCACTGGTGGGGTGCTCCACAAATAGACCTGTTTGCCTCCCCCAGAACAGGCCACTGCAGAGCTTCTGCTCAAAACCCACTCCTTTCTAGCATGGAGTGGACACTTTCAGCATCTCTGGGAGGGGTTCCTTTATGCCTCCCCCCATTCCCACTGATTCAGAAAGTCCTCCTGAAATTCCAGGACAAACCAAAAATCTTGTTGGTGACTCTCTACTGGTGGTCAAGGCAGCACTGGTTCCCCCACTTCACAAACTAGCCAAGGGCAATCACTTTGTTACCCTACAAGGTGGACCTACTGTCACAAGACAAACAAACTCTCCTACACCCACAGGTACAGATGTTGTCTCTGACTCTGTGGGTGATAAACTTTTGATTCCTTTCAGACACCACTACGCAGACAACGTGCTTTAAGTCCTAAGGGAGGCAAGGAAACCTACCACCAGAAAATCATACCTGGCTAAATGGGAAAGATTTGCAAAATGGTGTCTGCAAAAGGGAAGGGACCCCATCTCCGCAGAGGTTCCCCTGGTTCTAAACTACTTGTGTCAATTGATAAATGACCTTTCTTATTCTTCTGTAAAAGTTCATCTGTCTGCCATATCAGCCTGCCTGCCCCTGGAACCCCCCTTTCTGGCCAGGCTTGACATAACGCTCTTCCTTTAAAGGGGTCTTGCACATGAGACCACCTAGGAAATCTATCCCTCTACCTTGGGACCTTAACTACATCTTAGAGAAATTAACCCAACATCCCTGTTAACCTGCCAGCCCTTCCTCCTTACAGATGTGTACATGGAAGACTGTCCTCCTGGTGGCCATCACTTCAGCCAGAGTGTCGGGACTGCAGGATCTAATGGCCTGTCCCAACCTACACAGTTTTCCATAAGGTGTCCTTGTGAACCAACCCCTCCTTTACGCCTAAAGTGGTCAATGATCTCTTAACCAATCCATTCATCTGTCCACCTTTTTTCCCTAACCCACTAATGAAGGGGAGAGGATACTGCACTCCTTGGATGTGCACAGACAACTTAAATTCTACCTGGACAAGACCAAGGCCATCGGAAAGACTAACCAGCTCTGTCTCTTTCCACCCCAGAGCCCTGGGCAAGGCAGTCTCCAAGCAAACAATCGCATGCTGGATCAGGAAATTTTGCTTCTGCTACTCTCACCACGGCAAGGAACACCCCAATGGGAATCTGGGCCCATTCCACTACAGCTGTGGCCACCTCAAGGGCCTTCATGAAAGGCCTAGACACAGCATCCATTTTGGAAGCAGCCACCTGGGCCACTATCCACACCTTCACCAAGCATTACAAATTGAATCAAGTTTCCAGAGCTAGAACCGGATTCGCCAGAGCAATCCTGCAGGGTCTTGTAGAACCCCCTGTATCTACCACCACCCTCTCCTCCTCTTGGTACAGTCCCACACCTAGAGTACTGCAACATAGGAATAGAAGGACATAGAATACTTGTATAAAATCTTACCTTAACCATAGATATCCTTCTCTTGCATGTTGCAGTATTCCTTCCCACCCACCAGTCCCTCCTAGTCTTATACCTTCCTGTACTACTCACATTTCAGTAGGTCCCCAAGTTGCACACCTATAAACAACTGGTGCACCTCATGCTGGGCCTTATTCTCTCCCTGCTGGCCTTCAAGTTATGAGGATTGCGCGTGCACACGGTCCTATTTAAGGCCCCTTGGTTTATGGCCCTATGTGTGACGTTACACACACACACTACAGCAGCCAAGCTGAAGCTTTTGTATAGAAGGCGACGTACGAGTCGCCTGAAGGCAGGAAATCCCACATCTAGAATACTGCAACATGGAAGAGAAAGACATCTATGGTTATGGTAAGATTTTGTACGACTATTCTTTTTTATTGCAGAGAGATTGAGAACTTGCACTAATTCACAGCTGCTTCTAATGTAGATGTGCCTTTCAGAGCAAAACAGAGCAATTAAATCACTCAGTGGTTCAAAGGAAGTTGTCACCTGTTTTGACAAATTTACATAAGCAGCATCACAGTATTGAAATACTAAGCTTTAAATGTCTGTTTCTGCTACTTTTCATTTTAAGATGACTTTGATGTAGTATCAAAGATGTTTGTGACATTTAGAGAAGTCAGAAGATATTTTTTATTGTAAAGTATCAGCACATTTACCAAAGTGGTAGG
The DNA here is from genome assembly GCF_019279795.1 of Protopterus annectens. Taxonomy (NCBI): domain Eukaryota; kingdom Metazoa; phylum Chordata; order Ceratodontiformes; family Protopteridae; genus Protopterus; species Protopterus annectens. Next base: position 1,302,158,593 of record NC_056746.1, on the reverse strand, counting down.
GGACGGTCTGTCATTTCATCTTGGACTACAAAAAAGATACTTTGAACAAAGGCCTGCAATTTAACAACTGTTTTGGTTGCAGCTGTATAATTCCCCAAGTATACTGTAAAACAAGCCCAGAGACGTGCCCAAATGAGGGCCATTCAGGAAATAAGCAGCAGTCCTGTTACAGAAGGTATACAAGATGAAAGTGACCGACACTAATCCCATTGTATGTCAATGGCATGGCAATACACTGGTACTACCTTATGTCTAACATGACTCGTATAAACCAGAAATGGATTATGGAAAAGAGAGGCTTGACGAAAAATAAGATCACATTGATATGTCAAGCCCCATTGATGGCTGTTTTACAGAAAACACATTAAAATTCTAGAAGAAGCAGAGTAATTTTGAGAGGTTAAAATAACTACAAACACAGCTAGAATGGGGGAAAAATTGATTTTAGTTCTAAGGTGAAGATTTCCTTTAAAGTACATGCATCTGCCTTATCATATTGCCCACACAATGTTCTACCTGTCTTCTCGCACCCCACATGAAGTTTTTCCTAAAAATGGTGATCCTGCCTGCGGCCACCCAGAAGGAACCCAGATCCTGTCAAGGATCTAAATATTGTGTTAGAAAAACTAACCTCCCCCCTTGAACCTGCAGCCACTGTCTCTCTAAAGGTGCTCGCTTGGAAGACCATTTTTTTTCTAGCTTTTGGATCACCTAGGAAAGTCTTAGAGCTACAAGCCCTCATGTGTAATGAACCTTTCACAGGGGTAGGGTAACTGTTGGACAAACGCATCTTGTATTTTTAAGGTAGTATCAGAACTTACCCTGAACCAGGCAGTTCTCCTACTAATTTTCCTCCAAAATCCACAGAACAGGGCAGAGAAAGTCCTTTATTCCCTGGATGTGCACAGGCACATTAGGTACTGTATAGATGGAACAAAAAAACCCTAACAGAGCAATTACTAGTGGCTTTTACAGAGGGTAAATATTGAAAGCCTGTTTCTAAACAAGTCATTTCAAAATGTATAGCAAACTTCAAATTCTGTTACTCGCAGCATGGAAAAGACCTACCTGGACATATTCAAGTCCATTCCACCAGGCATGAGTCGACTAACATTGCCTTCCTCAAAGGAGTCCTTACCCAGCTATCCTAGAGGCAGCCACATGGAGATCATTGCACACCTTTACAAAACACTGTAACCTAGACAGTGTCTCCAGGGCTAGACCAGGTTTTGCTGCTACCATTTCCTCAGGCCATGCAGATGAGCTACCACCCACTTGTTAGCTTTGAGAGTCTTCCCAAAACTCAGTACTGCAACACTGACTGTGAAGAATGTAGTATTTTGTCTCCCTTAACCATAACTATAGATGTTAGAGTAGATCATTGCAGTACATACTCCTACCCTCCAGTCCTTTTATCTGCTGACCTCTTGTCTTCCCCTTGTTGGGTGCAAGGGGCAGAGGATTTCTCTGCAAATAATAGTCTTATCTGCATTATTCCCATCTCAACCTCCCCTATCTTTTTCTCCCTTTGCACTCAAATTCAGACAGCGGGGGTGTTTGTGCTGTCTAAAGCATCAGACTGCTTAGACCTGGAGATGGTGCTGATGGGCACCTGTCATGTGCCCTGATGTACAGATATTGGTTGTTGGATGTCTGTCTGCTAGGGATGATGCAGAGAGACTGAGGAATCAGGCTGGTTGCAGGCTTTCTGCATGGCAGGAAAACCCAAGAGTCAGTACTGCAACATCAGTCTATTCTAACATCTACAGTTATGGTAAGTGGGACCCATCTGTACTTTTGGATCTTTCTTTTCTAAAGCTGTTTGTGATAGTACCTACGTTCAGAATGTTACTTCACAACGTATCTCTTCTTCCTCCTTTAAGTTTCCCAGTAACACAAGATTTAAAAGATGCCTACCTTCACTTCCATAGTCATCCAAACTTAAGGTGTTTTGTATGTCTGGATCACATTATCAATTCTCTTCCTTACCCTTTGGACTATGTAGTGCACCAAGATTGTTCACAAAGTGTCTAGTTCCAGCTATATAACTCATTGTAGGCTACAGGGTATCCACATTTTTCTGTATTTAGGCAACTTGCTTATATTTGCAGGAGTCTTCAAAGAGTCAGGAACCCCTCACTTGGGGGTAAGAGGTGTCTTACACAAGCTGAGATACCAAGAGACCATTTAGAAGTCTTTTGACTTGTTCACATAAGATTCTGTTCCTGGGGTGTCAGCTAGACACCTCAGTTTAAAGTGTTTTTTCCCCAGAAAAAAATAGCTCTGTATGTAGACTTATTTGTAAGGTTTTCAACTCTTATTTTGGTCGCTGTGAGGAAATGTATCAGGATTTTGGGTCTCATGGTATCTGATTCTCATGATAACCCATGGCAAGACTCCACATGAGAAAGATGCACTGGTACCTGACATTTCTTTGGTCCCATCACAAACAGTCTTTGTCTTTTTAAAATCCCAGGGTGGGGGTTTTGTCAGAAGAAACAAATTTGTCTAATTCCAGGTCTCCCCTTCTCCAAAGTAGTTAGTCACCACAGAAGTCTTGGACTTTGCTTGAGGAATAGTGTCAGGAGGGATAAAAGTGCAGGGTGTGTAGGACACCAAAGACGGATTAAAAGTAAATAAATGTGATTTATTATTTTTGTTTTCTAGAGAAATGGTTAAGTTATTTTCAGTTTGTGGATGTGGCATTTCTGTTTGACTCAGAGTTCCAAGTGGTGGAATATGCTTAGTAGTTCTTCACTGGACAGTGTCTGGGGAAGGTTTGCTAACAGACATCTCTTTATTACATTTTTACTTACAAGTCATTGAATTTCATAGGTGCCGTCTGTCATCTGGGTAGTCATAAAATTTGGTATGATCCTGTTATTTACTTCTTGCAGAATTCTTTAATTTACAAATTTAGCATACATTGTGCATTTTTTATGAAGTGCAGGGGCATACTAGTAGAAGAGCAAGTGAGATAGTCAGCAGACTGAGTTTTCCTTTGACTCCTCAGTCACATTCCTGATGCCGGATTCAGGAATACAATCATGGCAGCCTCCCCAGAGTTTACTGATGACCTGCTGTAATGGTCACCTCTTCTAGCAAGATTTCAAAAAATAAAACTACAGGTTTCCATTTTGACTTGCTCTTGGAAACCTGTTAGTTGTGTCATTATGGATTGCTTTTATTATTCAGTTTTCAGTTTAATTACAGTTATCCTTCACATTTTAGCACCAGATACAGACATCTGTTGTACTCCTCTCTACTTTCTGGTTCAGTCCTTCAGCTGTGAAGACCATCTCCAGTTTCAACAGTGCTTGATCTACCAGGTCAAATCCTTCTTGGCGTGGGTTATACTGCCCGGAATGGAGTGTTCTGAACTAGAAGCTAGAGATTTACTGAAGGTAACAAACTGTATCTGTTCTTCGTGTTTCACTGTTACAGTCATTACATTTGGGTAATCTGCTTGCAGGTTGCCCTCAGTCAGCCTGATTAAAAAAGTCTTGGGTCCTGCGTCAGTTGCTGTCCCTTCTTCTATGATGTCAGGTAGTCAGGGGTATAAAACATGCAGCCGTCATTACATCAGTCTTTCTGGATGTGCGGTGCCCGAAGCAGTTCGCAAGTGCCGGTCGGCCGACTCCTGAAATTTTCGTTTTAGAGTTTCAGAACCAAAGTCTTCAACTTAAAGCTAAGTACCCTGTTGGGGAAACTTTTTTTTTCTTGCTCCTTACCGATGTCAGTAAATAATTGCATTACTTGTGGAAAGCAAATACCTCATAAAGATTTTCATTCTTACTGTATTCCTTGCCTAGGCCCTGACCACAACGTGTCTTTATGTTGGTTTTGTGCTTTATTTAATCTGCGCACTATCAGTCGTCTGTATATCTTTGCCTCTAAATATTTCTGTTCTCTGTTTAATTATCCAGAAATGTCGTTGGTTAGCCATCCGACTACCGGGATTACGGAAAAACGCAAAGATAGACAGGCCGCCGAGGTCCAAAACTGCCGACTACGCTTCTAAGCCAGTCGCCAGTTCACCAGTACTCTTGAGGCACTTTTGCAGCCCCAGATACCCTCTACTTCTGATTCGCAGGCCTCTACTGAGACCCATACGGAGTCTGGTATGCCGTGAGATACTTCAGCTATGGAACCCACGGATATCTCTACCTTGGATGGGTCCGGAGCCACTGTGCAGGCACCGGCTTTTGAGGGTGTATTCAGGCCTACAGGCATGCATATTAAATAGACACCTCCTTCATTACTAAGGCCTAAATCTCGATCCATGTCCAAAAAAATGACACCTAGGCCACATGCTCAGGCCCGTATGCCTAAAAAACATATGATAAAAATGGCTGAAGATCTAATAAAACTAATCAGGGGTAGTCAACCCCCCCCCCCCCCAAGAGGCCTAGGGCTGAGCTTGATTATGAATCTTCTGATCAGGATTCTGTTTGTTCTGTTTGTTCTGACTCTTCTGATGACCTGGATTTGTCCATACCTACTTGTGAGGATTTTGATGCAGGGGATTCTATTTCCTCTGCTTCCCCTCCTGAGGATTTTTCTTTTGGGGAAACTTGACATAAAGGGAGCATTTCCACTGGGAAGGCCAGGAATTTTCTGATTCAAAAAAGAGGCTTAGAGATTTCCTTCTACCTCAGCATAGGCCTTTGGCTATAATTCCTGTACTAGACATTGTTGATTGTGTTCTCGGAATCCAGTTTGACCCGATTCCCTGCCTCCTGCTCCTAGTAAACCTGACAGATACTACAGGGTTCCTGAGTTTCACAAGTTCCTTTTTAAAAATCCTGTTGCAAATCCAGAGACTATTTCTCAGGGGCCCAAGAGAATTGAGGCTTCTACTGCTAAAAATCATACCTCTTCTGATGGAGACTCCAGGGCGCTGGATAGATGGGGTAAAAAGTTTTATACTTCCGCAACCTTGGCAATCAGCTTTAAACTGCCACTTTCATATGTTAAAATATCAGCAACATATTATTGGACTGCTTAAACAGAAAATGATTCCTGACTGTGGAAAATAAAGATTTACAGGACTTAATGCATTCTGCTGAACAAGTTAGAAAACATACTTTGCAATGTGGTTTTGATTCTTTAGAGGCCTCTTGCAGGGCTGCTGTTACTGGGTCTGTGCTTAGAAGGCATGCTTGGCTTAGGGAGCAATATTTGCCTGATCATGTTAAAGCTAAATTGTTGCTGCTTTAAATCAGGACCGCCTGTTTGGCAACAAGGCTGAAGAAGTTCTTAAAAAGATGGCAGATGAAGCTAAATCTATGCAAACTGTTAAAGATTTTTTACAAGTGCAACCTCTGAGATTTAGTAGGCACTGGCCTACTTAAGAATTGGTCCTTTCCAGTCCCTTCCAGGTCCTCTCAAGCCAAACCCAGACGCAGCAAAAACCCCAGGTTTCAGTCCCAGGGGACTCTCGGAATTAAGCAGTGGGGGCCTCCACTTCCAAATCTGGAAATAACAAGACACCCCCCTATGGCAAACAGTCTCAATGACTTCCTTTTAAAATTCCCAAGCACTTATCTTTTGACCACCCCTTTGGGGGGAAAGATTGCTCTTCATGCAAAGAACTGGGAACTCATAACCCAGGTCAAATGGGTTTTAAATGTTGTGTCCAGAGATACAGATTTCATTTCCACATGTTGCCAACACCAAATGGGTGGCCAGACCTGCCCCCAAATCAGTGGGCAGAGGCTCAAAAACAAATACTTTCCCTCTTAAGCATGGGGGCTATTCAACTGGTACCCGAAGAGGAAAAGGGACAAGGTTTCTACTCTAGTCTTTTCTGGGTACCAAAAAAAGTCTGATCATGGCGTCCAGTCCTGGACCTGTCTACTCTAAACACCTTTCTGAAGATTCCAAAATTCAAGATGCTGACTCTTCACCAGTTACTTCCTATGCTAGGCAAAGACACCTGTTTGGCAACACCAGATTTAAAAGAAGCATACCTGCACATCCCAGTCAGGGAATCTTGCAGAAGATACCTACGCTTCAAAGCAGGCTACACGCATTATCGGTTCTGTGCACTGCCCTTTGGCTTGTCTACTGCACCCAGGGTATTCACAAAGTGTCTGGCTCGAGTTGTTGCATTTTGCAGACAAAGAAGTATTCAAATATACTCATACCTGGACGATTGTCTAATTCAGGCAGAAAGCCAGGACATACTTTTGATTTATCTGGCGTTTTGTAAAAAGGGTTCTAACTTGTCTGCGGTACACCATAAATGAAAAGAAATCGTACCCTGTCAAATTACATTCCTGGGAGCAAGCTTGAATACAACTGCCCAGATGGCTTACCTCCCCCGCCAGAAAAGCAAATTCATTTGGTAACCTATTTCAAACAAGTGGCCACAAAACCCTGCTATCTGCACGACAAATACTGCAAGCCTTGGGGTTCATGGCCTCCTGCATCTTCTAATTCCATATGCAAGACTGCATATGAGGAAACTATAGTGGTATCTTAAGTCTATGGAGTCAACATTCTCACAGCCTGGACACAGTGATTACTATCATACCTTGCCTACGCCTGGAGCTCCTCTGGTGGACAGAGGCCTGCCACCAAAACAAGGGACTACCATTCACACTACCCCCTGCCACCCAAACTCTAACTACAGATGCATCAGACTATGCATGGGGGGGCTCACCTGGCAGGGAAGTGCATTCAGGGCAAATGGAACCCATCTCAAATGCAACTACATATCTATCAATTGGTTAACGAAGTTTGCAGATGACTGCAAACTAGGAGCCATAATCAAAACTCCTAATGATGTGGACATCTTACAAAAGGGCCTCACTGAGACAGATGTCTGGTGTCAAAGCCATGGCCTCAAGCTCAATGCCAAAAATTGCATTGTCATCCCCTTTGGTAAAAAAAACTCTGTACCCATGAATTACAACATAGGCGGTAGTATACTTAACACTGAAAGTGTGATAAGAAACCTTGGGACATAGGTGGACAGTAGTCTCTCCTTTGATAATCACATCGCCACAGTAGTCGGGAAATCCTATGTGGCACACCTCATCACAAAAGGTTTCTCATCCAGAAAAAAAGAGGTCATTGTTCCCCTCTACTCATCACTCATTAGACCCATTATAGAGTACAATGTCCCTTTTGGTATGTACCTCACAAGACATCTACAACAACTGGAAAGGCCGCAGAAATACCTCACAAAGAGGATTACCAGCCTCAAAAAGATGCCCTACGCAGACTGTCTCAAAAAACTCCAGCTTTACTCTGTCGCATATCGCCTACTCAGAGGTGATCTCTACCCAACATACAAAGCTATGTCAAACCCAGAGTTGTTGGACATGCTCCACTTAAAGAAATCCCAATCCCTCCGAGCTACACACTCTAAGAACCTAAACCTTGTCACCACAGTAAACAGAACATGCCTGAGGGATAGATTCCTGTCTCAGGTAGTTTATTCCAGAGTATGAGAAGTCTCTATCTATATCAAACAAAGCTTCTCATTAGCACTCTTCAAGAAAAATCTTGATTGGATGGGAAATAGGAAATTCACCCTGGGGATCACCTCTGTGGCTCTGCTCGACAGTGGCACAGGAAAATAATTTTCTTGGGTGGCAAAAGCCAGGGTACCTTTTTGGCTAGGCTTGTATAGGCCCCATAGCCTAGTACCTACCTATGAATCAAAAAGAAATGTTAGCTGTACAGAATGCTCTGACAGCCTTCAAGGACTACATTCTTCCAGGACAACTAATGGTAAAGACTGACAACACCACGGTTATGTGGTACATAAACAAGCAGGGGGGGTACACATTCCTACCCCCTCTGCAGACTAGCCATGGCATTGTGGAACACAGCCTTGAGCTACCAAGTGCACCTACAAGCTCAGTTCCTGCCAGGAAAATTGAATACACTGGCAGACGGACTAAGCAGAAACCTCATAGACCCACACGAGTGAAAACTGGAACCAAGGATTTTCAGCATGTTGACAAGCGAATGGGGGAGCCCAGACATAGTTCTGGGGGGAGGCAAATAGATCTATCAGTTGGACAAGTTTTGCACAAGGAATCCCCACCAACAAGCCTGGAAAGTGGATGCTCTGTCCTTCAGCTGGAAAAACCTCAGTCTGCGCCTTCCCCCCGCTGCCTCTCATCTCCAAAGTTCTATTAAAAGTCAAACAGGACAAACCAAGGATATCTTGATTGCTCCAGACTGGCCACGCCAACACTGGTACCCCCTCCTGCGCAGTGTCGCAGTTATCTCCATGGCACCTGCCTCAGACCACTTCCCTGCTGTCTCAGCAGGCGAACCAAATTCTGCACCCTCAGCTTCCAACATTGAACCTTGCAGCCTGGCTAATCACTTAAATTCACCCTTATCCCTCAGCAAACATGTGATGGATGTAATCTTAGAGGCAAGGAGACCTAGTACTAGAAAACCTTATGCTGAAAAAGGGAAAAGATTCTGTGCGTGGAACCAGTCCCAAGGGATGAGCACAGCAGCACCCAGTTTCTCAGATTTTGCAATATTTAACTGAGATGTTTCACAAGGGCCTGTCCTTTTCTTCCATTAAAATCCACGCCTCGGCCATTTCAGCTCTTTATAATACAGAACCTCCCCTCTTCTCCCATCCTCTGCTGAAGCAGTACCTCAGAGGGGCCAAAAACCTGAGACCACCCAGGAGAGCACCAACCCCTGCCTAGGACCTTAACTTTGTATTTCAGAAACTCGCTCTACTTCCTTTCGAGCCAGTTTCTTTCTTGGAAAACCGCTTTCCTTTTAGCAATCACTTCAACTAGAAGGATATCTGAATTACAGGCTCTTATGGCAGTGGAGCCTTTCATCATCTTTCATTGCGACAGGGCGTCACTCGGGACCTATCCATCCTTCATGTCCAAGGTGGTATCCAGTGTGGCTCTTAATCAGTCCATTCATTTGCCAACATTGTTTCCCAATCCACAGAACAAAGGGGAACGAATTCTGCATTCCTTGGATGTGCACAGACAAATTAGATTCTACTTGGACAGGACTAAGCCTCGAAGAAAATCGGAACTGCTGGTATCATTTGCTGCAGGGACAGAGGGGAAGGCTATTTCAAAACCATTTCTAAATGGATAAGCCATTGCATTAATTTCTGCTATAAGCACCATGGAAAACCTATCCCCCAGGGGATCAGATCTCACTCTACCAGGGCTGCATATACTTCTACAGCCTTTCTCAGAGCTGTTCCTACCAGGGAAATCCTAGAAGCTGCTACTTGGAGTTCTGTACATACTTTCACCAAGCATCATCATTTGCCAATTTTCTCTAAATCCAAAGCTGGCTTTGCCACTGCTGCCTTACAGGGACTAATTGCTGGCCCTAATGCTATATAAACTCCTCCTCCCAACCATAGCTTTGGGAATCTACCCAAATGTAATGACTGCAACAGTGAAACACGAAGAACATAGTACAGTTGTGTACACTTAATAAATGTAGATGTTCGAGTGTATCCACTGTTGCAGTCCTGGTTACCCTCCCTCCAGCCCCCTAACTTCCGGTTATACCTCTACTTTCCTTTACTATGTTTAAAAGCCTTTTTGGTGTATTTGCTTTTGGTTGGAGGTATACCTTTGTGTTTTTATGTTTATTCGCTCCCCATTGGGGGGCACCTGACATCTGGGGCAAGAAAAACTGATGTAATGACTTCGGCTGCATGTTTTATAGCCCTGACGTCATGGAAGAAGGGACAGCAACTGACGCAGGACCCAAGATTTTGTTGATCAGGTCGACTGAGGGCAACCTGCAAGCAGATTACCCAAATGTAATGACTGCAACAGTGAATACACTCTAACATCTACATTTATGGTAAGTGTACACAACTGTACTTTTTAGGAGAGCACTAATTCTTACATTTTCCATTACTTAAATGCATCTAAATTGTACAAAGGACATAACTAACTTTTAAGGGTGCTGTCTTCCGCAAATTTTACAGAGGTACTCTAAATTGGCCCTAGGCGTGAGTGCGTGCGCCTTCCGAGGAAGGTCAGGTGCAGGGCTGGCAACTCGACATCGTAAAAAGTACAGTTGTGTACCTACCATAAATGTAGTTGTTAGTGTATTCACTGTTGCAGTCATTACACTTGGGTTATCCTGCTGGCAGGCTACCCACAGTCGGCCTGAATTCCAAAGTCCTGGTCCGGTGTCAGTTGCTGTCGCCTCTTCCCTGACGTCAGTGTGCCAGGGGTATAAAAGCTGCAGCCGATGCCATTTTCTTTAGTTTTTCTTGCCCCAGATATCAGGTGCCCCCCAAAGGGTAGGCTAAAAAAAAAACATTGCTTATAAAAGCATGCACTAAAATAAACAATACCTTCATCTACAAGCAAATACACCACATAGGTTGTAAAGGATAGAGAAGTACAGATAAGTCCCAGCAAAGAAAGGGGGATGGTGGGTGGGTAACCCGGACTGCAACAGTGAATACACTCTAACATCTACATTTATGGTAGGTACACAACTGTACTATGTTCATCGTGTTTCACTGTTGCAGTCATTACACTTGGGTTGATTCCCAAAGCTGAGGTAGGGTGGCTGGGTCTAAATACAGTTAGGAGTGGCTATAAGGCCCTGCAAAACTGCAGTGGCAAAGCCTGCTCTGGATTTAGAGTAAAGAGGTAAGTGGTAGTGCTTAGTAAAAGTGTGCACTGAAGTCCAAGTTGCAGCCTCCAAAATATCCTTGGTTGGTACTCCTCTGAGGAAGGCTGCTGAGGTGGCTGCTGCCCTGGTAGAATGTGGTCTAATGCTCTTAGGCACCGATTTGCCATGTGAGTAGCAGAAACGAATGCAGTGTCCTATCCATTTTGAAATAGTCTGCTTTGAGATGGCCTTTCCTTGTGATCCTGCAGCATATACCACTAAAAGTTGCTCAGTCTTTCTGAAGGCTTTAGTCTTGTCCAAGTAAAAGCATAGCAGTCTGTGTATGTCCAAAGTATGCAGAAGTCTCTCCCCCTCATTCTGTGGGTTTGGATAAAAGGTAGGCAAATGTATGGTCTGGTTAAGAGCCATGCTGGACACTACCTTAGGCATAAATGTCGGGTTTGTCCTTGGAGAAACCCTATCCTGATGGAAAATAATGAAAGGTTCCACAGCCATTAGTGCCCCTTCCTTTCCTTCAGGAAAAAAAAAATGTTTTTTGTTTTTTGGTTCTGCCATATGAACTGCATCTACTGTTAAGATTGAATTCTATACTGACAATTTACTTTGAATTGTTAGAATTTATCCTGTAAATCGGTCTGTTTTTGCTTTTATTTTTTGTATTGATTTTGTTTATATGCTTGACTCACAGAAATTTGTTAATTTAGCTGTATTTACCTAGGAGCTTTTCTCCCCGGGCCTCTACTGAAAATGGACATGTATCCAGTTAGACTAGCCCGGTAAACAAATGTAAAATAAAATAAATAAATAACTCTGAGACTCTTCTTGCTAAAGTTATTGCTAGGAGAAGAGCGGTTTTCCATGACCAGTATTTTATCTCTGCTGTATTGGCTGGTTCAAAAGGAGGCAGTGTAAGTTTTTCCAAGACAAAGTTGAGGTCCCATGTAGGTATTGAAGCTCTTCTTGGAGGTCTTATGTTTTTGGCCAATCTGAGAAACTGTCTTAGCAGTGGATGAGAAAAAATAGGGGGATCCGTATTGTAATGAGCTGAAATGGCAGAGGCATGGATCTTAATTGATGAGAAGGGATAGGCCTTTGCCCAGCATCTCGGTAAGGTATTGCAAAATCTGAGGAATATTTGTCTCTAGTGAGACAATTCCCTGTGCTTGGTTCCAAGCACAGAATCTTTTCCATTTTTCTGCATAAGATTTTCTGATGCTGGGCCTTCTGGCCTCCAGAAATACATCCATTACTGCTTTAGAGAGAGGTGTGTTTTGAATGATTACATTATCTGCCATGCAGCCAGATTTAGGGTTCTGAGTTGGCTGTGCAAGATCTGATTGTTCTGTTGGGTCAGCAAATGAGGTATTGGAGGTAACGTCCAGGCTGGGCCTTGAGACAAGCTCTTTAGGATTGGGTACCAGTGCTGGCGTGGCCAGTCTGGGGCAATCATCATTTTTGGCTTCTCTTGTCTGACCTTTAGGAGTACCTTGGAGAGGAGAGGCAGAGGAGGGAAGGCATATACTGTCAAGGGTTTTCCAGCTGAATGAAAGGGCGTCCACTTTCCATGCTTGCTTGTGGTAAGTCCGAGAGCAGAATCTCTGTAGCTGGCAGTTGTGAGGGGAGGCGAATAGATCTCTGTTTGGGTATCCCCATTTCCCTGTTATGTTGAAGATTTGTGGATCCATGAGGTTTCTGCTTAGTTAGTCTGCCAAAGTATTTGCCTTTCCTGGCAGGAATTGTGCTTGCAGATGTACTGGGTAAGTCAATGCTGTGTTCCACATGGTCATGGCTTGCCTGTAGAGGGGGTAGGAATGTGTGCCCCCTTGCTTGTTTATGTACCACATGACTGTAGTATTGTCAGTCTTTATCAGTAGTTGTCCTGGATGAAGTAGGTCCTTGAAGGCTGTTGGGGCATTTTGTACAGCTAGCATCTCTTTTTGATTTTATATGTAAATGCATTTGGTTTGTGGGCCATGTGCCCTGAATACATTTTCCTGCCATGTGCGCCCCCCAGGCATAATCCGATGTATCTGTTGTTAGTGTCTGCCTGGCAGTGGGTAAGGTGAATGGCTGTCCCTTGTTGTGGTGACAGACCTGTGCCCACCTTAGAAATTCCTGTTGCAGGCAGGGAATAAGAGTCATTACTGTTTCCAGGCTGTAGCAGTGTTGAGTCCAAACACTTTTTACATACCATTGTAGTTTCCTCATATGCAGTCTTGCATATGGAATTAGTAGAATGCAGGATGCCGTGTAGCCCAGAGCCTGCAGAATTTTTCTTGCAGATAACTGGGTCTTTGTTGCTATGTCTTTGAAGTAAGAAGTCCGATGCCTTTGTCTGGCGTGAGATAAGCCATCTGGGCAGCTGTATTTAAGCTTGCACCCAGGAATATTCTCTTGAGAGGGCACTATATTTGATTTCTTTTTGTTTTCTGTGTACCCTAGGCAAATTAGTAATCTTTTTACAAACGCCAGATGCTGTAGTAGAATATCTTTGTCCTTTTCTTGAATAAGGCAGTCGTCCAAGTAGGGGTATATTTGAATTCCTCTTTGTCTGCAAAATGCAATTACTGGTGCCAGGCATTTTGTGAAGACCCTGGGCGCAGTAGATAAGCCAAAGGGCAGTGCAGAGAATTGGTAGTGCATTGAGCCAGTTTTGAATCAGAGGTATCTTCTGCAAGATTGTCTGATTGGGACATGCAGGTATGCCTCTTTGAGGTCCAAAGTTACGAGCCAAGCCTTCTTGTCCAGCATGGGCAGAAGCTGCTGTATAGTCAACATTTTGAGATGTCCAGAATTGGTCTCCAGGCTTTGTCCTTTCTTGGTACTAAGAAAAGTCTTGAGTAAAATCCTTGTCCCTGCTCTTGTGGCACTGGCTGAATAGCACTCATATCCATGAGAGATTAAACTTGTTTTTGTGCCTCTTGCCATTGATTGTGTGGCAGGTCTGGCATACCTTTTGCCTTTGGAAGGGTGTGAAAATGGAACCTGTAGCCCTGAGAGACTATTTAAGACCCATTTGTCCTGGGTGATCTTGTGCCAGTTTTGTGGGAAAAGTGCAAGCTTGCACCCTAAGGGTGCTGCCAAAAAATAAGTGTTTGGCATTGACAGAGGGAAGTCATTGGAACTGTTTTCTATAAGGCTGTGATTTGTCTTCTCCGCTTTTGGAGGTAGGAGCACCCCATTGTTTGGGCCTGTATGAGCCCTGGGGCTGTTGCCTGCCTCTAGGGCGTCTGTATCTGCCTCTTTTTGGTCTGTCTGACACTGGAAAGGACCAATTTTTAGAGGGCCAGTTTCTGCTAAATCTGGGTGGCTGTACCTGTAAGAAATCCTTTACTGTCTGCATATATTTTGCCTTATCCTCCATTTTCTTTAACACCTCCTCTGCCTTAACACCAAACAAAGTATCATGCTGTAATGGAGCATCCAGTAATTTTGCTTTAACATGATCAGGCAGATTCTGTTCCTTTAGCCAAGCATGCCTTCTAATAACAGAACCTGTAACAGCAGCCCTGCACGAGGCCTCCAGTGAATCATAGCCACATTGCAAAGTATGTTTTCCCACTTGTTCAACTGCATGCAATAAATCTTTTAGATCTTTGTTCTCAGTACAATCAGAATTTGTCAACATTTTTTGTTTTAACAAATACATTAAGTATTGCTGATATTTTAGCATATGAAACTGACAATTTAAAGCCCTTGCAGCCGAAGTAGCAGAAGTGTAAACTTTTTTTCCCCATCTGTCCAGCGACCTAGAATCTGTCTGAGGGGACAGTTTTTTTTGCAGAAGCAGCCTTGACCCCTTTGGGAACCCTGTGAGAGAGATTCTGGGTCAGCAGCAGGGTTTTTGTAAAACTTATGGGTGTCTAGAACCTTGTAGTATCTGTCCGGCTTAACAGGGGCAGGAGGTCAAGAGTCTGGAGACAGGCCAGACTCTGAGAAAACGTCATCCACTATGTCTAGAACAGGGGGAATTGCAAGAGGTCTGTGCTGTGGAAGTAAAAGAAAGTCTCTGTCTTTTCTTAGATTCGGAATAATCCTGGCTCTCCCAATGGAAATGCGCTCTCATGGTATGCAGGGTTTCCCCAAAAGAATAGTCCTCAGGAGGAGAGGCTGAAGGAATAGAATCTTCAGCATCAGAATCCTCATAAGAAGGAACAGAATATCACTGATCAGAAGAGGAATCAGAGGAAATGGAAACTTGGTCAGAGGAATCATATTCGGTGTCTTGCCTAGGCCTCTTTTCAGGAGGGGGATGGGAACCCCTGATCAAAGTAATCAAGTCTTCGGCCATTTTGAGCATCTGTTTCTTAGGCATAGAAGCCTGTTCTGAAGAATGCTGTACTGGTTTCCTTGTCTTAAAAACTGTTTTAGACTTTGTCTTGGATGCAGAAGTAGGCTTTATATAAAGTTGTGTAGGTCTGAAGACACCCTCAAAAGCCGATGCCTGCTCAGCGGCTCCGGACCCATCTGAGGGATTAATTTCCGAAGAGCGAATACCTTGAGTATCCAGAGGCCTAGCTGTCTCCACGTGGGAGTCTGAGGTGGCCTGTGGCTCTGAGGTAGCGGGAATCAGGGGCTGCAAAAGCGCCTCAATGAGCACTGGCGAACCGGCGACTGGCCTAGAAGAGGCTTCATCATCGGCTTTGGACCTCGGATGCTTGTCCTTCTTTATCCTTGCATTTTTATGAATTCCGGTCGTCGGTTGTTCCGACGGCATTATGTAGTTAAACCTTCTGCCAAAATAATGAAAAGCAAAATCGTACCGACGCTTAAGTGCGTTGGTTAAATCTAGCACAAAACCGACAACTAGCAACGTCGTGGTCAGGGCCTAGGTAAGGAATACAGTAAGAGTGGAAATCCTTATGAGGTATTTGCTTCCCACAAGAAATGCAATTAACTTTTTCTGACATCGGTCTGGAGCAAGAAAAAAGTTTCCCCAATGGGGTACTTAGCTTTATTGAGGACTTTGGATCTGAAATTAGATTTTGAAAATCTCAGGAGTCGGCCGACCGGCACTTGCGAACTGCTTTGCTTCGGGCCCCGCGTGGCAAGAAAGACTGAAGAAAATGGTGTCAGCTGCATCTTTTATACCCCTGGCACACTGACGTCAGGGAAGAGGTGACAGCAACCGACGCCAGACCAGGACTTTGGAATTCAGGCCGACTGTGGGTAGCCTGCCAGCAGGATAACCCAAGTGTAATGACTGCAACAGTGAAACACGATGAACATCTCCACTGCCAGTCATGAGCAGACAAGTGATCCGCTGTAGCGACCCCTAACCAGGAAAAGCCGAAAGAAGAAGAGAGAAGTATTTAAAACCCACAGAAAAGTTCTTTGTAATTATGGGAGAGAGGGGTGTTTCATTTGGAAGCAAAATTGTGCTTCATTTATTTCTAATAATACTTAATATTACTGTGATTTGCTGCTTTGAAAATCTAGATATGTATTTTTATGATGATTCTTATTGACATTTGTTCAGTAAATAGTATAACTGGAAATTTTTCTTAATTTCGAAAACTTTTTTTATGCAGGTGGTACAGTCCGGTGGAAAAAACATTGAATTAGCAGTTATGAGAAGAAACCAACCTCTTAAGGTATGTTTTGTCATACAGTTTGACATCAGTGGTAGATAGGGCAACACTTTCCTGAGCATCAAGTAGGCAAATGTTTTAAATATATAGGGTTGTTGGTATTCATGTTTTCAGTGGAACAGTCCACTGTAGTGGCAGAGTTTCCTAAGCTGTAAGGAGTGCACTGTATATCAAACCAAAAACCTAGAAGAGTGATGCTGTATAATTTACAATGAAATTGTCCAATAGTAGCTTAGTGGAGTGCATTGTGAGGTTAGCTTTGCATTGGATATTTCAAAACCTGTGCATAGTATTCTGGGAATAGATAATTTAGAAAGTCAGATTAGGGAACTCAGCAGCTGCAGTCTCAAATTTGAGATGTTCTTCATAGTGTTTGTAGTACTGATGCTTGGGTCTCTCTGCCATGCAGAAGCCCCTGACAGCCTGATTTTTAGTCTTAGCATCTTCCCAAGCTAATGGACGATCAATGACCAGTCGTCAGGATATAAGACGGGCATCTGTTGGCACCATCTACAGTTCAGTTCTTTCTAGCCATACAGTCGATGCTGTTCACATATTGTTCTATGCTTCCAGTCCATTTGTCGGCTCATGTTTCCAAAGATTCTTCTCTTCTAGACAGATAAGTACCCCATTGGTGAAATTTCTTTTCTAATTCGTGTAGAAAAAAATTCAAAAACAGTTTGTCCTGTGAAAAGCAAATGCCACATGGACTTTTACTCGTTTTGCTTGGGACCTCAGCAGTACGTCTCTAACTCCTCTGATTGTGCTAAGTTTTGTGCAAAACCCATTAAACATAGGGCCGAGGTACTCGCAGCAAATAATGGAGTCCTTGTCGTTGGCAGCATCGCAAACTCTGACTTCTGCAGGGCCTGCACTATCTCAGGACACTGGTGTGATCCCAAAAAATGAATAGATAAAAATACCTTGGGATCCAGGGGCTGCAGAAAAAGCTACTGTGTCAGTTCCTAAGTCAGTCAGGGGCCTTGTTGAGGTGCCTTTGCAGCCCCTCATACTGGCGACTGCTAGACCAGGACCTTCTGGTGTGATCCCCTCAGGAAGATGCCATAATTCCCAGCCTACCCCTGATTACAACCACTACTCGCACCACTTTGGGTCTGATGCCGCCATGCAGGCATCAACTTCTGACGTCTGAGAAGTGGTTCCAGAAGAAGACCTTGAGTCTCCCCTAACTACCTTGGTTTCTACTGAGGATGCGATTGGACGACCACATCCCTTGGTCATTCATGTTGAACCAAAACCTTCTCTTACCTTGTCCTTGCCACCACCTTTGGCCTGTGTGTGTCAATCCAAAGTCCACGATCTTTTCAGCATAGCACAGGAATTCATAGCCTTCATTAAATCAGGAGAACTCTTGCTACCTTCTTCAGCAGCTTCTCTAACTAAAAGAACAAGGAAAGTCATCCTCTGAATGAAGAAGAGCAGTCTTATTCATGTTATACACCACCCCAAACTTACCCAGACTTGGACTCTGATAGTGTATCTTTTAGCTTCCTCAACTGCAGACCTTTCCTTCAGAGATGCATTACACAAAATGAAGGAAACTTTTAACAGGAAAGTAAGCAGTTCTGTCAGGCACAGACGCATTACAGGGAACTTTTAAGCTTACCTTCCCCTAGACCACTGGTTATTCCTAGAGTACACATTGTACTAGTTGATGTTATTGAGGACATAGTTATACATCCGGACTCTTTACTACCTGTGCCTAACAAACTGGACAGGGTTTAGAGTGCTTGATTCTCAGAAGCATCCTTACAAAAATGCTAAAGCTGATCCACTGAATCTATTAAAGAGGTTTCCAAAGCACCATCGAGGCCTCCCCTACCTAATGTCCAGGAAAGCAGACCACTGGACAGATTTGTCAAGAAAACTTAACCTGTGCAGTCCTAACTATAATAGCTTTAAATTGCCAGTTCAATGTGATAAAATACCTGGAATCACTTCAAGATAAAATTATGATAAAGCTTTACTCCAGGGCAAACAGAACCTAGTACAAGGAGGTGTAAGACATAGCTAGAGAAGCTTTTACAGATAGTTAGGATGCTTTACCTGGTTTTTGCAACAGCAGAGTAGCTGTCAGAGGTTCAGTTATCCACAGAGATGCATGGCTCAGAACTCCGCTGCTGTCAGTCCAAATAAAAGCAGAGTTATTAGATGCCCCACTAGAGAGTTCCTGTTTGGACCTCCTGCTGAACAAGTCTTCGAGAAACTAGACAAAAAAGGCATACAAATTAAAACTTTCAAAGAATTTTATTTGTCTCCAACCCCAAGTTACAGTAGAAACTACTCCTTTAAAGCTTTGCCTTTCAACCCAGACAAGACAAAGGGAAGGCTCCCTGTGGAAAAAGACCAGGGCAATCCAGGAAATGTCCGACAGAACAGCCACAGCGATCAGGTGCTGCCAAAGAGCACACCCACCACAACAGCTGTATGTGCTACCTTTCCTTCTGTCTCTTCCCCCCTTGAACACCTGGCAGGAAGACTCACTCTTCTTAAGCCACTGGAAGATCACTACAAGAGATCAGTGGGTCTTCAGCATTACAGCACAGGGGTATATTGTATCCAGTTTAGAGAAATTTCTCTGTTCTTGGGTATACAAAAACCTCCAAAGAAACAAGAAAACCTCTTATTCCCAATTTATCAGAGATTTACTTCAGCAGCTGTCCATACAGCCAGTTACCCCCAGGTCAAGAGAGAAAAGGCTTTTATTCGAGGATCTTGTTGGTCCCAAGGAAACTGGGAACCTGGAGGCCTACCCTAGATCTTTCAGAGCTAAAAAGCTCCTCTACTTGCCAAAATTCAGGATGCTTACTTTGCAAAAGCTAATACCCATGATTTTCCAGGATGCCTTCATGGTCGCAGTTGAACTAAAGAACGCCTACTTTTATGTTCCTGTATCAGTCTGTTACAGGCAGTACCTACGATTTGTAGCCTCAGGCTTCCAGTTTTGTGCTTTACCATTTCTGTTGGTCTCTGTACTGCTCCGAGGGGTTTTACAAAATGTCTGGACCCCCTGATAGCACACTGCAAAACTCTTGGGGTAGACATCTATCCCTAGTTAGAAAACTATCTCATCCAAGTAAGATCCACTTCAGAGCCATAAAAGCTTTCTAACAGCATTTAAGCCCAGGAACTCTGCAAACCTGGGCAACAATACCACAGTCTTGTGATACGTGAACAGGGACCTTATCTTACCCACAGTGTAGCCCTGCCAGAAGGATCTAGATGTTTGGAGACTTTGGGCTTACCCTCATAGCATCATACTAAAAGAAAAATCTAACTAAGCAAGATTTTACACTATGTGATTCCTTATACATTCCATGTTGTCTCTAATACAAAAGGTTTTAAGGAATCTCACAGTGGAGAATCTAGCTTGGCTAGATTTTTCTTCTAGTTTTTACTGACTGTTTTATCTTGTTACTCATTCTCATAGCATCATACATCCAAGGCTACAACAATCCTCTAGCAGACTGCCTGAGCTGGGACCTACTAGATCCAGATGAATAGATGAAAAAGAGCTTTTTTTGGATCACGCCACTCAGTTGGGGGATCCGCCTCTACAGACGTTAAGATCTGTCTTCACAACAAATGACTTCAGAGATTCTGCTCCGGAACACAACAGATGGGACCATGTAAAATACATGCTTTCTCTTGCATGGCCCTGTTGGTTCATGTATGCTTTTCCTCTTTCACCCTTGATTCACAGGATAATTTAAAAAAAAAATCAGGACTGACACACCCAGCATGATACTGGTACCCCCCCCCTTCTAGATGAGACAACACTGGTTAGTCTCTCCTCCTCACCTTCAATGAGGGGAGGTTCTGCATTCTCCCAAAGGATGTAGACCCTCTCACCCAAATCAATGAGAGATGCCAGGTTGGGTTGAGTCTTGGAACCCACCTCAATGCCTTAACTTAGTGGTGGCATCCGCTGTAAAGGATGCAATAAAACTTAGCCCCAGAAAGTGATGCACTGCAAAATGAAAGATTTTCCACCTGGTGTCACTGCTGATGCACTATCCCCAGCTCTGACAATCAGTTCAGTACTGCCTTATCTGTCATACCTGTTTAAACATGGCCATTTTTATTTCAGCATCAAGGTTCATGCAACTGCTTATTTCATTTTGCTTGCAGATTACTGTATTGAAAAAACTAACCCTGCCACCCTTTGAGCCAGCTGCTGTAAGACTAGCATTTTTTATCTGCCACATCAGCTAGAAGATTATCTGAACTACAGGCTCTCGTGTACAGAGGCTTTTACTATCTTCCACAGGGACAGGATAACCCTCAGAACAAACCCATCATTCATGCCCTAGGTAGTTTCATTACTTAGCCTTAACCAGGTTATCCATCTGGCAGTCTTCCTTCCACACCCACAGAACAAAGTGGAAAGAATCCTGCACTCACTGGATATCCACAGACAAATTTGGTACTACCTGGATGGAACAAAAGGTAAGGACGGGGCAGACAATTTGTTTGTGTCCTCCACAGAGGGCAAACAGGGCAGCAGAAGGTCACTCGCGCACGCACACAATCTTAGTCTTCTTCATTCAAAAAGATAGTGGATAAGGGCAAAGGGGATGAAAGTAATGAGAAGGGTAAAGAGAGTGCAGCCCCCCCCCCCCAAAGCATAATTATGCCTCCCATAAATGATCTCAGAAGCGTTCTGGTCTCTCTGACCCAGCACCAAATTTATTTTACATTTGTTGACCAGAATTGTCCGACTGAGCTGAGTAGCCCTTTTTCAGCAGAGGCCCGGGGAGAAAAGTTCCACAATATTACATTAAGTTTTAAAATGAAAGACAAATGACTAAAAATAGATTTTACAGAGACAATTGGAGAAATACAATTTTCAGAATCTCACTACAGGAGATGTCAACATAAGTCAATCTCATATCACAATTTTTTTTACATCTGTTATACAGTAGCAGTAAAATATCCTGGTCTAAAGCTCCATAAGTCCTCGGATTCTGCTGCGTTTACAGAGCAGAGTACCTTCTGAGCCTCCACTCCTCCTTTCCTTAAATCCTGGATCTCTGGAGCTGGTGAGCCCTAGGTTCTGGTCATCCTTTCTGCAGGAGAGGTCCTTTCATCCAATCTCTTGACCCTCCTCTACTGCATCTTCTTTGAACTCGGTGCAGTCCTCCAGGAGCCTGTTAGAAGCAGACATGGACAGAATGTTGAGCAAGTTCTTGAGAACCTAGATCCATTTGGAGGTCATCTCCACTATAGTTCCTCTTGGAGGCCTGAGGGTTGTCCCTTATTCCCCAGTGATGGTCTCCTGCCTCAGCTCAAGTCTTAGACTCTCTTATGTATTTGGTTCCAAACAAATCCTGGCTTTTGTGTATGTCAGATCCAAAGGCTTGGACCTCCTGAACTGTGTTGACTCGTTCGATTCAGAGTGCCTCAGACTTCAAAGGGTCTCTGAGCTGTGGGGACTGGGTTGACTCCAAATTGCAGGAGCCATCCTTTCCACTTGATGCTCTAGCTCTGAATGCTTGGCACTGAATTTGCAAATGGTTTCTCAAGATCAGCCCCTGTTGGGACCCTTGGATCCTACAGGGACGGCTTCAGAGTCCATTTCAGCTTTGACTTTTAAGGCCTTTAAGAAAGTGCACTCCCAGTCCAGAGAACAGGCTTCCCCTCTCTGTTTGGAGCTACCCTTACCCCCTGGAGCTCTTTCTGTCCTAGTCCCTCAGTTTTGTCCTGTCAGTACAGCCAACCTCTCAGTCTTGAGGCAGTTCACATGGTGGACTCCCATTGGCTTCACATTCTTCTCCAGCTCACCCAGCTGGAGCGGTTTATCAGAAGCTTTCGTTTCCCACAGGAGTTTTACAGAGTATATTGATTTAATTGAAGGGGAGAGTTCCCCTAGATCCCCCTTGAGTATTTCTCTGAGATTCTTAAGTTTCTTAGACAAAAAAGGGGGTAGACCACTGAAGCCCCTTCCCAGGAGAAACTTGTATTCCTGGAGGCTGGCACATTTATTTCTTGTGTGGTCCCTGTACTGACAAATTAGTTGACCTGGTTTCGAGGAGGGTGTGGAGGGAACGGACTGTAGTTGAACACATTTCCTGGAAGCCTGACTGTGTTTCCCAAAGACCAACCTCTTTGGAGCAAGGGTATTGCAGTGGAATCCATGGTGTTGGTGGCCACCACCAAGAAAGAGCTTGACTGTCTTTCCCCCTAACAGGGAGTCCAGGACATTGGACAAGTTTAAGTGGGTTTATTATGCGTCCGTGACTGTTTCATGATGCCAAATTATTTAGCCCATGTAATTCATTTTCAGAGGGATTTGACTAAGGAACTATGCAAATCCCTCTCTCTATCTGCGGAGAAGAAGAAAGCTGTTGACACAGTTGGACCACCCTTTAGTCCCTTTCAAACAAGTCAAGCGCAGCAGGCACCAGAATAGCTGTCCAGCAGCATTCATGGATGTGTCTGTGCAACTTCAAATAATGCTTCAAAGCATCCTATATTAATGCTCCCTATAATGAGTTCATCCCATTTGGACCCAAGGTTAACGAGACAATGTCCAAATGAGAAGACTATGATGGAAACCTTCTCTGCCATTGCAATAAGTTTTTCCCCACCCCACCCCCATGGTCCTTCTCAAGAAACGAGAAGGTTGGGAAGAAACTGTGGTTCTGCAAATCCCACAATCTGATGTCAGTCTTCATTCAGTCATGACGAATGGGACTCTGAACTGGCTTGGCCATTATACAGCTCACGCCAGCCAAAAACTCTTGAGCTTAAGGCTCTACCCACAATGCTCCTCTCTCCATTACCCCATGTCTCGTTTGCCGCTCTGAAAACAAGACGTGTCAGTCTACACTCTCCAGCCAAGTGCCTTTATTAGATATTTTTCCTAGATATTCTATCAAAATTCTGTTTTTGATTAATAGAAATATTTCTGTTTTGTACCCTTGAGTGTGTGTTTTTTGATATTCCTCTACCCCTTTACATAACTGTATTCTTCATTGGTAACTTGATGTTCTTTGGGTTTCACTGTTGCAGTCATCACATTTGGGTTATCTGCTTGCGGTAGCCCTCAGACGGCCTGATTATCAAAGTCTTGGGTCCTGCGTCAGCTGCTGTCTCATCTTGCAATGACGTTGGGTAGTCAGGGGTATATAAAGCATGCAGCCGACACCATTACATCAGTCTTTCTTGCCGTGCGGTGCCGGAAGCAGTTCGCAAGTGCCGGTCGGCCGACCCCTGAAATTTTTGTTTTCGAGTTTCAAAACGGAAATCTTCAACTAAGCTAAGTACCCCATTGGGTAACCTTTTTCTTGCTCTAAACCACGTCAGTAAAAGTTAACAATTATATTTCTTGTGGAAAGCAAATACCTCAAAGATTTTCATTTGTACTGCACTCCTTGCTTAGGCCCAGACTACGACGTACCTCGCTGTCAGTTTTGTGCCTTATTCAAACCTTGAACTATTAGTCGTCTGTTAATTTGTGCTTCTAAATATTTTGGTACTCTGTTCAATTATCCAGAACTGGCTTCAGTAAGCCACCCGACTACTGACATTCTGAAAAAACGCAAAGATAAAGACAGAGACGGACCGCATAGGTCCAAAGCTGCCGACGACACTTATCCTAAGCTAGTCGCCAGTTCGCCGGTACTCAGTGAAGCGCTTTCGCAGTCCCTGATACCCACTACTTCAGATTCGCAGGCCTCTACTGAGACCCATTCGGAGTCCGGTATGCCACAAGATACTTCTTCGACTGTGGAACCTGTAGATGTCTCTACCTTGGATGGGTCCGGAGCCGCTGTGCAGGCACCGGCTTCTGAGGGTGTATTCAGGCCTACTGACTTGCATATTAAACTGATGCCATCTTCCTCTTCAAGGCCTAAAACTCGATCCATGCCTAGAAAACAGACGCCCAGACCACATGGTCAGGTCCCTATTCCTAAAAAACAAATGATAAGAATGGCTGAAGACCTTATTACTCTGATCAGGGGAAGCCACCCTTACCCCTCTAAGAGACCTAGGACTGATTTTCCTTCAGATTCCTCTGATCAGGACTCTGAAATTTGTTTCGTCTGACCAGGATTTACCCTTGTCTACCTATGAGGATTCTGATGCAGAGAACTTCTCTCCCTCTGCTTCCCCTCCAGAGGATTTCTCTTTTGGTGAAACTTTGCATACTCTTAGGGAGCATTTTCGCTGGGAAAGCCAGGATTACTCTGACTCCAAAGAGGCTTAGGGATTTCTTACCCCTGCCCAGCACAGGCCTTTAGCTATCCCTCCTGTACTGGACATTGTTGATGATGCCTTCTCTGAATCTAGCCTGGCCCCTGACTCTCTACCTCCTGCTTCTAGAAAACCTGATGGGTATTACAGGACAGGGTTCCTGACTCTCACAAGTTCCTTTTTAAAAATCCTACTGCAGATCCTGAGACCATTTCACAGGGACCCAAGGGCATTAAGGCTACTACTGCCAAAAATCCTATCCCCTCTGACAAATTCAGGGCACTGGATAGATGGGGTAAGAAGGTATATATTTCTGCAACCTTTGCCATTAGGGCCTTAAACTGCCAGTTTCATATGTTAAAGTATCAGCAACATATTATTGGATTGCTTAAACAGAAAATGATGTTGATTCCTGACTGTGCTGAAAATAAAGATTTACAGGCTTTAATGCATTCTGCTGAACAAGTTGGAAAACATACTTTGCCATGTGGTTTTGATTCATTAGAGGCATCTTGCAGGGCTGCTGTCACAGGGTCTGTACTTAGAAGGCATGCTTGGCTTAAGGAGCAATCTTTGCCAGATCATGTTAAAGCTAAATTGCTGGATGCTCCCATAAACCAAGACTGCCTGTTTGGCAACAAAGCAGAAGAAGAACTTAAAAAGATGGAGGAAAAGGCTAAATCTGTGAAAACTGTTAGATGTCCTGCAAGTACAGCCTCCTGGAATTAGTAGGCATTGGCCCTCTAAGAATTGGTCCTTTCCTCCCTCTTAAGGCCTTCTCAGTCCAAACCCAGAACCAGCAGAACATCCAGGCTTCAGTCCTAAGGCACTCACAGGACTAAGCAGTGGGGGGCTCCCACTTCCAAAGCAGGGCCCCCCCCATTGTCTCTCTAACTTAACTTTAAACCTTCCAAGCCCTGCACAACTGACTGTTCCTTTAGGGGGAAAGATTGGGAACTCCTTACCCAGGACAAATGAGTTTTAAGTATAGTTTTCCAGGGATACGGATTCCACTTCCACTCCTTACCAACCCCAAACGGTTGGCCAGATCTACCCCCAAATCAGTGAGCAGAGACTCGAAAGCAAGTTCTCTCTCTCTTAAGCATCAAGGCTATTCAGCTTCAGCCTGTCCCAGAAGAAGAATGGGCACAAGGTTTCTACTGGAGACTTTTTCTGGTACCCAGAAAAGACCATTCCTGGCGTCCTATCCTGGACCTATCTATCCTAAACACATTTTGGGTAATCTCAAGATGCTAACTCTTAATCAGCCGGTTCCTATGCTAGGCAAAGATGCCTGGTTGGCAACACTGGATTTAAAGGAAGCCTACCTGCACATCCCAATAAGGGAATCTTGCAGAAGATACCTACGCTTCAAAGCAGGCTACATGCACTATCCGTTCTCTGCACTGCCCTTTGGCTCATCTACTGCGCCAAGGGTATTCACAAAGTGCCTAGCTCCAGTCATTGCATTTTTGCAGGCAAAGAAATATTCAACTATACCCATACCTGAACGATCGTCTTAATTCAGGCAGAAAGCCAGGACATACTATTAAGTCTGGCATTTGTAAAGAAATTACTAACAACTTTGGGGTACACCATAAACGAAAAGAAATCACATCTTGTACCCTGCCAACAAATTGTATTCCTGGGAGCAAGCTTAAATACAACTTCCCAGATGGCCTACCTCATGCCAGAGAAACAAGTTAATTTGACAGCGTACTTCAAACTACTGGCCACAAAGACCCAGCTATCTGCAAGGAAAATACTGCAAGCCCAAGAGTTCACGGCTTCCTGCATTCTACTAATTCCATATGCAAGACTGCATATGAGGAAACTACAGTGGTATCTAAAAAGCCTATGGTGTAAACATTCTCAGGATCTAGAATCAATGATTCATATCATACCTTGTCTACAGATAGAGTTCCTTTGGTGCACAGAGGGACTGCCATTCACTCTACCCCCTGCCGCCCAAACCCTAAAAGATGCATCAGACTATGAATGGGGGGCTCATTTGGCAGGAAGTGCATTCAGGGCAAATGGAACCAAAGTCAAATGCACCTGCATCTCAGTCAAAAAGAAATGTTAGCTGTACAGATTGCTCTGAAAGCCTTCAAGGACCGCATTCATCCAGGACCATTATTGGTAAAGACTGACAACACCACTTACGTGGTACATAAACAAGCAGGGAGGCACCCACTCATATCCTCTTTGCAAACTAGCCATGGCTCTGTGGAACACAGCCTTGAGCTACCAAGTGCACCTACAGGCTCAATTCCTGCCAGGAAAGCTAAATACACTGGCAAGACTACCTAAGCAGAAGTCTCATGGACCCACACGAGTGGAAACTGTAACCAACGATATTCAACATGTTGAGAAACAAATGTGGGAGCCCAGAGATGGACCTGTTTGCCTCCCCCCAGAACTACCAATTGGACAAATTCTGCACAAGGCCTCCCCACAAACAAGCTTGGAAAGTGGAAGACCTGTTTATGCCTTTCCCCCTCTCCTCTCCAAGATGCTACTTAAGATCAAACAGGACAAACCAAGGACAATACTGATTGCACCAGACTGGCCAAGCCAACACTGGTACACCCTCTTGCGCAATGTGTCACTGCTGGCACCATGGCACCTGCCTCAGACCCCTGCCCTCCCAGCAGGAGGGCCAGATTCTGCACCCACAGCTTCAAACCTTGAACCTGGCAGCCTGGTTAATTACCTGATCTCTCCATAAGCAAGTGATGGATGTCATTCTGGAGGCAAGGAGGTCTAGTACTAGAAAATCCTATGCTGAAAAATGGAAAAGATTCTGTTCCTGGAGCCAGACTCTGGGGATGGCCACAGCAGTGCCCAATTTACGTCAGATTTTATAATACTTAACTGAAATGCTTCACAAGGGCCTTTCCTTTTCTTCCATCAAAATTCATGCCTCAGCCATTTCAGC
Organism: Protopterus annectens; assembly: GCF_019279795.1. Taxonomy (NCBI): domain Eukaryota; kingdom Metazoa; phylum Chordata; order Ceratodontiformes; family Protopteridae; genus Protopterus; species Protopterus annectens. The sequence goes on along the minus strand of NC_056746.1, from coordinate 1,302,131,218 downwards.
TCCATTACAATACAGAACCACCCCTCTTCTCTCATCCACTGCTGAAGCAGTTCCTCAGAGGGGCCAAAAACTTAAGACCACCCAGGAGAGCCCCTATTCCAGCCTGGGACCTTAACTTTGCATTTGAAAAGCTCACTCTACCTCCCTTTGAGCCAGCTGCAAATGCAGAGTTGAAATTCCTTTCTTGGAAAACCGCCTTACTTCTAGCCATCCCTTCAGCAAGAAGGGTGTCTGAATTACAGGCTCTCATAGTAGTGGAGCCTTTCATCTATGTTTCATGCGGACAGGGTGTCCCTCAGGATCAGTCCCTCCTTCATGCCCAAGGTGGTATCCAGTGTGGCCCTTAATCAGTCCATTCATTTACCAACCTTTTCTAATACACAGAATACTGCACTCCTTGGACATGCACAGACCACTTGGATTTTACTTGGACAGGACTAAACCTCTCAGGAAACTGAACAGCTGCTGGTCGCATTTGCTGCAGGGGCAGAGGGGAAAGCTATTTCAAAGCAAACCATTTCTGAGTAGATGGGCCATTCCATTCATTTCTGCTATAAACACCATGGAAAACCTACTCCACAGGGGGATAAGACCACATTCAACCAGGGCTGCATCTATCTCTACAGCCTTTCTCAGAGGTGTCCCTGCCAGGGACATCCTAGAAGCTGCTACCTGGAGTTCTGTACATACCTTCACCAAGCATTACCACTTGCCACTTTTTTCTAAATCCAGAGCTGGCTTTGCCACTGCAATCTTGCAGGGCCTTATAGCTGGTCCTAATGCTATCTAATTACCTCCTCCCATCCTTAGCTTTGGGAATCTACCCAAATGTGATGACTGCAACAGTTAAACACGAACATAGTACAGTTGTGTACACTTACCATAAATGTAGATGTTGAGTGTATTCACTGTTGCAGTCCTGGTTACCCTCCCTCCAGCCCCCTGACTTCTATTGACTATACCTCTGTTCTTGTTTACTATGCTTACAGCTTTTTGGTGTATTTGCTTTTTTATTGGAGGTGTAACCTTGTATATAATTGCTTCCCATTATGGGGGCACCTGACATCTGGGGCAAGAAAAACTGATGTATTGGCTTCGGCTGCATGCTTTATACCCCTAACGTCATGGAATATGAGACTGCAACTGACGCAGTACCCAAGACATTGATAATCAGGCCGACTGAGGGCTACCGCAAGCAGATAACCCAAATGTGATGACTGCAACAGTGAATACACTCGAACATCTATATTTATGGTAAGTGTACACAACTGTACTTTTATCTTTCTTTCCCTTTTTTGCAACCTCTCTTGATACTATCACTGGTATTTCTCACCTTTCTTTACCCTTGTTAGGTATTTCTCCCTACAATTGTTTGTAGAATTTCTGGCTTCATTGTGTGTGTGTGTGTGTGTGGGTGTGTGTGTGGTGTGTGTGTGTGTGTGTGTGTGTGTGGGTGTGTGTGGTGTGTGGTGTGTGTGTGTGTGTGTGTGTGTGTGTGTGTGTGTGTGTGTGTGTGTGTGTGTGTGTGTGTGTGTGTGTGTGTGTGTGTGTGGTGTGTGTGTGTGTGTGTGTGTGTGTGTGTGTGGGTGTGTGGGTGTGTGTGGGTGTGTGTGTGTGTGGGTGTGTGTGTGTGTGTGTGTGTGTGTGTGTGTGTGTGTGTGTGTGTGTGTGGGTGTGTGTGTGTGTGTGTGTGTGTGTGTGTGTGTGTGTGTGTGGTGTGTGTGTGTGTGTGTGTGTGTGTGTGTGTGTGTGTGTGTGTGTGTGGTGTGTGTGTGGTGTGGGTGTGTGTGTGGGGTGTGTGGTGTGGGTGTGTCTGTGTGTGTGTGGGTGTGGTGTGGGGCTGTGTGGGGGGTGTGTGGTGTGTGTGTGGGTGTGTGTGACCGTGGTGTGTGGGTGTGGGTGTGTGTGTGTGTGGTGTGTGTGTGGTGTGTGTGGTGGGTGGGTGTGTAGGCAGAAGGGCACATCAGGATTCAAACCATGTCAGGATTGTAGTAGAAAAATGCCCAATTCAGATGGGCATTTTTCATGTGTTTAATGCTTGGGTGCGCGTCACTTGGATACTGAGTATAACATCTGCCAGGGATTTGGTGCCCATACCTTGGCAGAATTCCAAAATAAATGTATTTTTAAAAGATTGTTGAAATTCTCTTTTGAAGAAGCCCTCTGTAAGCCAGAGTAGTCGAAATTGTGCAAACCTGAGTCCACCATCAGCATGAGTCAAAATCTCATAAATCGCCTGTTCCATCTGTGTCTTCGGAACTGATGACTAAAGTTGCAAAAATGACTGAGAAACAACGTTCGGCACCGACAGTTCTCCATCGGTACCAATGGCCTCTGCACCAATCCAAGCTGCTTCTGCACAGACTGTCACTCTCACCCCGACACCAAGAACTTTGTTGGCACTAGCTTCATTGACCTCCCATTCGGTTCCAACTTCTTTGTCTGCTCCACAGCCTACAGTGCCGAAGTTCAAAACATTTCTGCATCCAAGAACAAGATATTCCTTCTGTGGACCCATTTTTTGGTCAGTACCCCAGTCCTTTTGTGGATAGACTACAGTCTTTCTTGGGAATGTCAGTCCGTCATCCAGATGTCTTTCCAAAGTGGACGCAGTTAGATTGGTGGACCAGGTCTTGGCAGCCAGGGGTCTTACCATATCCACACAGACCTTCCTCCCTTCTGGAGCCAAGGCTTATTCTCCTAGGACTCCTTCGGATCATCCTCTTTGAATTTCTTTCGAGGTTTGGAGCTTACCACGTTGACTATACTGGTTCCAGCTGTCTCTGTGCTGACAGTAGCTTCTTCTTCAGTACCGGGGTCATCTCTGTTTTCGACTTCACTGGAACTGATGGAAACCCAGGACATGGTTTGGCTATTGGTTCCGGAGAGCTACAGTACGGTACCTGTTGTTTGCATGGTGCAGTCTTTGGCTCTTGTGGGCCCTTCTGGTTTCAAACCCAGGGTGACTCATGGGAGCGGGGCGTGACCTTGGTTCTGAAGTTTTCTTTCTCTGTTTTGGGCTCCCATCCCTCTTCATGTGGGTCTGCCTTCCAGATCATGGAGAAGAGCTCTAGCTTCAGCAGGCTGTCAAGCTGGCTCCATCTATGTTTGAGTGTCACATTTTTATACTCTGGTTTGCAGTTGCCACAATCTATCATGTTGGGACATTGGGCATAGAGCTGCAAGACATGTATGTTCAGGGTCCCTCTTCTGCCTTGGGGATCCCCTATGGAGTAGTCACCCCGTAAGAAGACTTGCGCAAGAGGAAGCATCTAGATTCCCCAGAAGAATCCGTCACAAAAGACGGACTACGATGAAGGGGAGGTATCCCCTCTGTCACCCCCTGAGGATGTCTCCTTTGGAGACATCCTAGAATTTCTAAAACTGAGGGGTGATTGGAAGCCCTCAAACCTATCCTCTGAGGAATCTGTGTTCTTGCGAGCTTTCCATTCCCACCCATCTGCGTCCTGGGTGACCCCACCCACTGACTACCTCATTAAGCTTATTGTACTGTGGGCGTGGAAGGCTCCTAACTCCATAGAGCTGATTCCCTGGAGACCAGGTAAAATTTTCAGCCACAGAAGACCAACCACATTAGAGAAAGGGATTAGCAGTGGATGCCATGGTGGTTTTGGTGGCCACCAAAAAGGAACTTGCCGAGGAGAGTTTCACTGTCCATCTTCCCACCTGAGAGTCTCTGACGAGGAAGGGTTTGGGAGGCGGGTCTTTGCATCAGCAACCCTCACTCTTAGGTCCTTGAATTTCATGGCACACTTAACTAGACGCCAAAGGGATCTGATAAATGAGCTATTGGATGCCCTTGCAAGAGCTCTGTATGATGAGTTGCAGGATAAAGTTGCCTTTCAGCTTGCCACCTTTGAGTGTATAACAAACTCGTCCATGCGGCTCATTGCTCATGCAGCCGAAGGAATGTCTAGAACAGCAGGCACAGGTGTTGCCATAAGGTGCCATGTCTGGATGCGCTTGTGTGACTTTGCAGAACCTTTCAAGTCTTCCTTCGTCAATGCTCCTCTTGACTAATCTTTCTTGTTTGGCCCCAAAGTTAGAGAGACACTAGCCAGATGTGAAAAAGAAAGACTCTGTCTGCTGTGGGAATTCATTTCTCTACTTCTCAATGATCCTATTCTAGGAGTCAGAGAAGTGAAAAAATGTGGTTCAAAAAAATCACAAGGGCGTTTATGGGACACACGTGAGTTCTAATGGAAGATGCCCTCCCTGTGGCAAAGGGGATCGTCCATGTAATCAGGGCTCCAGAAAACCCTACCAGCGCTCCTGAACAGAGGCCCGATAGCTTATAAGCGGGAGGGTTAATTGCGCCAAACAGCCTGGCTAATTATAACTTCAGATACGTAGGCACAGAGAATTATCACCAGAGGTTACAAGATTTCCTTCGGTTTCTTACCAAAGTCCCAAACATGAATCCCTGATATTCCACCTAATCAGAGGGAGCAAGCAGCGGTAGAAATTCAAAAGCTGCTCGAAAAGGGTCATCCAATTAGTTCCACCCGACCAGAAAGGATCCGGATGTTATTCTAGTTTTTTTTTTTTTTTTTTTTTTTTGTGCCATAAAAGACGGGACTGGAGACCAATATTAGATCTCAGCCTTCTGAACAAATTTGTTCACCAGACAAAATGGTCATGGATGGTTCATTCTAGCCTTCCCTTTCTGGAGAAGAATGATTGGATGTGCTGTATAGATCTTCAAGATCCGTATTACCAAATAAAGAAGGACAAATACTCCAGAATCCGGCTGGGAGCCAGTCATTTCCAATTCAGAGTGCTGCCCTTCGGACTCGCCACAGCCCTTAGGATGTTCACCAAATGCATGGCAGTGGTAACTGCTCACTAGAGACTACACTGATTCAGTGTTTCCATACCTAGATGACTGGCTCCTCACCACCCTCTCCAGGCATCTACTATACTCCACAGACTTTGTGCTACACATTTCAATCAGTACAGAGAAATCCTAAACTCCTACACAGGAACTAGAATTTATAGGAGCAAGACTAAATACAGTTTCTTGTATAGACTCTCTTCCACTCCACAGGCTACAAAAGTCAAGGTAGCAGGTACAGATAATTATTTCTGAAAACAAGGTTCCTGCTCTTCTAGTACTTCAAGGTCTGGGAACTATGGCAGTGACCATAACCCTAGTACCCCTTTGCAAGGTATTATATGAGGCTGCTTCAGTGGCTCCTGGTGGCAAAATGGTTGATTCTATCACATCCAATGTCTCACCCAGTTCTAATAAATCATTGCAAAAAGGATCTATCCTGATGGATGACGTCAGTAGAAAACATATGGGGCTGAACCTTCTCTCCTTCTCTGCCCACAGCCATAGTGACCACAGATGCTTCCCAGAGCAGGTGGGGGGAGTCATTATCTGGGAAAGATGGTCCAAGGCACTTGCTCCCCACAAGAGGCCAATCTGCATTAACATCTTAGAATTGATGGCAGTGCTTTTAGTATTACAAGCCTTTCAGTCTGTCCTTCCTTCAGGGAAGGTTGCAATCCAGTTGGACAACACGTTAGTAGTCTGGTGCATCAAAAAGCAGGGGGGAACCAGATGTGTCCCCTGTGTTGGAAAGCCCTCAGGATTTGGCAATGGGCTGTTGCCTCCAACTGCTTTCTGTTGGCAGCGCATATCCCGGGAAGCTCCAATGTGATTGCAGACTGAGCAGATGCATCCCCCTGCCTCACAAGTGGTCTCTCAATCACAACATAGCAAAAATCTTTCATTGCTGGGGCTAGCCTTGCTGTGGTCTTTTCACCTCTCCAGTGAACAACTAATGCAGCAGCTATTTTGCCCTAATTCCCCCACATGGGGAGTCCCCAAGAGATGCACTCCTCCTCGATAGGCCCCCGGGACTACTTTATGCCTTTTCCCCCTATTCCGCTGATTCCCCAGTTCTTGAGGAAAGCCTAGAGGTTGAGAAACAAAATGATCCTCATTGCACCCTACTGGCCCCATCAAGTCTAGTTCTCCCCTTCCTTTGGTCCCACCTAGTTCACCGTCCTTAGACTCCGGATCCCGCTCCAGACCTGCTGTCAGGGATTGGTGCATCACAATCTCAAGCTGACTGCTTGGTATATCCAATTTCATTAATTGCCAGGCAGATCAGTTTACCTTCTTCAGTGCAAAAGATTCTTCTGGCTTCTCGTAAACCATCAACTATATCTTAGTAAATGGAAGGGATTCTCAATTTGGGCCCATACAAATAATATAGATCCCTTTTCAGCATCAGTTGACAAGGTCTTGGAATTCCTGGCTTCACTATTTGAACTGGGATCTCCTGCTTCCACCATCAATGACTATCCCATGATGTTTCACCATTTATGCAAAACCTTTGCATAAGAAAGAAGAAACTGTGGTTCTGCAAATTCCATGGTTTCCCCCAGATGCTCTGCCTTGGGTGTGGGAGGGGGGGGGGAGTGGCGGCAGTGGCGGCAGACGTGTGAAGCGTAGAATCAAGTTTTTGGAGTCCCCTCCCCCAACAGGCCTTTTCAGCATTCCTGAACAGTTGCCTTGCTGCTGCACTCTGGAAGCAGTTGGAGGGGATACTTGTCTCTGTACCCAGTGGCCTGAACGTCCATCTCCCAAGTACAAAGAATCATACCCAGAGGGCTGTATGATCCTCTTTCTCTGCCCCTGTTTTCATGAAAAAGTACAGTTGTGTACACTTGACATAAATGTAGATGTTCTAACTGTTGCAGTCATTACATTTGGGTTTTCCGCCTGCAGGTAGCCCTCAGCAGGCCTGAACATCAAAGTCTTGGATTCCTGTGTCGGATGCTGTCTCTTCTTTCAGGTCGTCAGGGGTATAAAACATGCGGCCGATGCCAATACATCAGTTTTTCTTGCTCCAGATGTCCAATGCCCCCATAATGGGGAAACAATTATATGTTAGGTTACACATCCAACAAAAAGCAAATACACCAAACAAGAAGGAAGGTAGAGCCAAGAGAAGTCAGGGGACTGGAGAGAGGGTAACCAGGACTGCAACAGTGAATACACTCTGCACATCTACATTTATGGTAAGTGTACACAACTGTACTGTGTTCTTTGTGTTTCACTGTTGCAGTCAGCTTTGGGAATCAACCCAAATATAATAAGGAAGGGAGGAGGAAGTTGGAGAGCATTAGGGCCAGCTATTAAGCCCTGCAAAACTGCAGTGGCAAAACCAGCTCTGGATTTAGAAAAAATGACATGTGGTAATGCTTGGTGAAGGTATGTACAGAGCTCAAGGTAGCAGCTTCTAGGATGTCCCTGGTAGGGACCCCTCTGAGAAAGGTTGTAGAGGTAGATGCAGCCCTGGTGGAATGTGATCTTATCCCCTGTGGGGTAGGTTTTCCATGGTGCTTATAGCAGAAATGAATGCAATGGGCTATCCATTTAGAAATGGTTTGCTTTGAAATGGCCTTCCCCTCTGCCCCTGCAGCAAAGCCAATTAGCAGCTGTTCAGATTTTCTGAGAGGCTTAGTCCTGTCCAAATAAAATCTCAGTTGTCAATGCACGTCCAAAGAGTGCAGAATTTGTTCTCCTTTGTTTTGTGGATTTGGGAAAAATATAGGCAAATGAATGGACTGATTTAAGGCCACACTAGTCACCACCTTGGGCATAAAGGAAGGATTGGTCCTGAGGGAAACCCTGTCTGCATGGAAGATAATGAAGGGCTCCACTGCCATGAGGGCCTGTAATTCAGATACTCTTCTTGCTGAAGTGATGGCTAGAAAGAAGGCTGTTTTCCAAGAAAGGGATTTCAACTCTGCAGTTGCAGCTGGTTCAGATGGAGGAAGAGTGAGCTTTTCCAATACAAAGTTAAGGTCCCAGGCTGGAGTAGGGGCTCGCCTGGGGGGGGGGGGGTCTTAAATTTTTAGCCCCTCTGAGGAATTGCTTTAACAGGGGGCGAGAGAAGAGGGGTGGTTCAGTATTATAATGTGCTGAAATTGCAGAGGTATGAATTTTTAATTGACTAGAAGGATAAGCCCTTGTGGAGCATTTCTGTTAAGTACTCAAGACTATGAGGTAAACTGGGCACTGTAGTGCCCATACTCTGGGTCTGGCTCCAGGAACAGTATCTTTTCCACTTTTCAGCGTAGGATTTTCTAGTACTAGGTTTCCTTGCTTCCAGAATGACATCCAGCACCTGCTTACTGAGGGATGCTATTGGAAAGCTCAAGGAATTAGCCAGGCTGCAAGGTTCAGGGTTTGAAGCTGAGGGTGCAGAATCTGGCCCGCCTGCTGGGACAGCAGGGAAAGGTGTCTGAGGTAGTTGCCATGGATCCAGCAGTATCATGCTGCGCAAGAAGGGGTACCCGTGCTGGCTGGGCCAGTTTGGTGCAATAAGTATTGTCCTTGGTTTGTCCTGTTTGATCTTTAGCAGAACCTTCGAGAGGAGAGGCAGAGGGGGGACGGCATAAACCGGGAGACTTTCCCAGGTAAAGAACAGGGCATCCACTTTCCAAGCTTGACTGTGGGGAGTCCTTGTGCAGAATTTGCCTCCCCCCAGGACTAACAATTGGACAAACAGGTCTATCTCTGGAGTCCTCCGTTTGTTCCTCAAGAGGTTGAATATTTTTGGTTCCAGTTTCCATTCGTGTAGGTCCATGAGATTTCTGCTTAGGTCATCTGCCAGTAAATTTACCTTGCCTGGCAGGAATTGAGCTTGTAGCTGCACTTGGTAGCTCAAGGCTGTGTTCCACTGAGCCATGGCTATAATTGTGCTGGAAGGCTGTGGTCCTTGAAGGCTGTCATTGAATTCTGTACAGCTAACATTTCTTTTTGGTTGATATGCAGGTGTATCTGTCCCTGGTTCCATTTGCCCTGAATGCAGTGCCCTGCCAAATGAGCCCCCCATGCATAGTCTGATGCGTCTGTTAGGGTTTGGGCAGCAGGGGATAGATGAAAGGGAGACCCTTATTGAGGTGGCTGGCCTCAGCCCACCAAAGGAACTCTGTCTTTCTACAAGGAATGATAGGAAACATTGTTTCAAGGTTCTGAGAATGTTGGCACCATAGGCGTTTTAGATACCATTGTAGTTTCCTCATATGCAGTCTTGCATATGGAATTAGTAGAATGCAAGAGGCCATGAACCCCAGGGCTTGCAGAATTTTCCTTGCAGATAGCTGGGTCTTTGTGGCCAGTAGTTTGAAGTAGACTGTCAAACTTGATGTTCATCGTGTTACCCTGCTGCAGTCATCACACTTGGTTATCCCGCAGTCGGCCCGAATTCCAAAGTCTTGGTCCAGCATCGGTTGCTGTGCAAAACTGTACTTTTCTCTGGAGTGAGGAACGCCATCTGGGAAGTTGTGTTCAAGCTTGCTCCCAGGAATGCAGTCTGTTGGCAGGGTACTAGATGAGATTTATTTTTGTTTATGGTGTACCCCAGTGAGGTTAGAAGTTTCTTTACAAATGCCAGATGTTTTAATAGCATGTCCTGGCTTTCTGCCTGAATCAGACAATCGTCTGGGTATGGGCATATTTGAATATTTTTCTGCTTGCAAAATGCAATGGCTGGAGCTAGATGCTTTGTAAATACCCTGGGTGCAGTAGATAAGCCAAAGGGAAGCGCAGAGAACTAATAGTGCATGGAGGGAAGTGCAGAGAACTAATAGTGCATGGGGCCTGCTCTGAAGCGTAGATATTTCCTGCAAGATTCCCTTATTGGAATGTGCAGGTAAGCTTCCTTTTAAGTCTAAGGTTGGAAACCAGGCATCTTTGCCCAGCATAGGAAGCAGCTGTTGAAGTGTTAGCAATTTGAATTTTGGGATTACCAAAAAGGTGTTTATAATAGAGAGGTCCAGGATAGGATGCCAGGAGCTGTCTTTTCTGAGTACCAGGAAAAGTAGAGTAAAAACCTTGTCCCCTTTCTTCTGCAGGGACAGGTTGGATAGCCCTGTTACTTAGAGAGAGAACCTGATGTTGAGCCTCTGTCCACTGATTTGGAGGTTGGTCTGGCCAACCGTTTGGGGTTTGTAAGGTGTGGAAGTGTAATCCATATCCTTGGAAAACTATATTTATAACCCATTTGTCCTGGGTAACGAGTTCCCAGTTTTTTACATGTAGGGCGAGCTTTTCTCCTAAGGGAGCAAGCAGTTCAGCAGTGCTTGGAAGGGTTATAAGGTTAAGTCATTATGACATTTTTCCATGGGGGGGGGGGTGTCTTACTACTTCCAGCTTTGGAAGTGGTAGCCCCCCACTGCTTAAGCCTGTGTGCAGCTTGAGACTGTAGCCTAGGTGGTCTGCTGTTCCTGAGTTTGGACTGAAGGCCTGGAAGAGACTGGAAAGGACCAGTTCTTAGAAGGCCAATGCCTACTAAATCTGGGAGGCTGTACTTGCAGGAAATCTTTAACAATTTACATAGATTTAGCTTTTTCCTCCATTTTAAGGACATCATCTCCTTTGTTGCCAAACAGGCAGCCTTGGTTTAAAGGAGCATCTAGTAATTTAGCTTTAACATGATCTGGCAAGATGTCCTTCAAGAATGCAACTGCAGTCCTGACATATGGGTTGTCCTGCCTCAGGCAGCCCCTCGGTCGGCTGGGTCCGGCGTCGGCTGATGTCGCCTCTTCCCCGACGTCAGAGCGGCTGGGGTATAAAAGCATCAGACAACGCCATCTTCAGTCTTTCTTGCCGCACAGTGCCCGAAGCAGAAGCAGTTTGCAAGTGTCGGTCGGCCAGCTCCTGTGTTTTCAGTTACCGAAGTCATCAAAAAGCTAAGTACCCCGTTGGAGAACCTTTTCTTGCCTCAGCCGATGTCAGATAAAACTGCAAAAGTTAATAATTGTTTGTCTTGTGGTAAACTAATACCTCATAAGGACTTCCATTCTTACTGCCTTCCCTGCCTGGGCCCAGACCACGACGTCTCGGCCTGTGCTGCCTGTGCTTGCTTCAATAAGCGCACTCTCAGGCGCCGGCATAATTTGTTGAAGACTTTTTTGGGGAAAATTTCTCCTATATCATGCCGTCGGAACAACCGACAACACATATTTCCAAAAAACGGAAGGACCGGGACCGACATTCTCGGCCCGCGTTTTCCACCAACGACACGCCAAAGCCTACCGCGAGTGCATCGGTCTCTTCGGAGGCGGTAATTCAACCGCTCCAGACCAACTACACCGCTTTACCGCACACTTCGGTCCCGGAGGTTACCCCGGTGCCGGTTGTTGATTTTCCTGCTGAAACCGAAGCCCAGGATTTACCTGACACCATACCGGTGGATAAAGTTACTCCAGCATGTGGGGCAGCTAGGCCTCCGGTCCCTATGTCCATCAAGGCCTACACACGTGCTAAGGCTGCCATCCAGGCTAAGGCTCACCCTCCTAAATCCTTTTACCAGGGTTCCACTTCTGATAAACAGATCTTGACTTTAGCTGCAGATCTAATTTCTTTAATCAGAGGCTCTCAGGCACACCCAGACAGAGGTTCTCAGCCGCCTGCAGATAAAAGGCCTAGGGTTGAGCAGATAGATACCCTTTCCTCAGATGAAGCCTCTGGGGACTCGGACCATTCAGATTTCCAGGAAGAATCCTTCCAGGCCTACGAGGATTCTGATGCTGATGAATCCATTCCCTCTGCCTCTCCTCCAGAGGAAATTTCTTTCGGGGAAATTCTCCACTCCATGAGAGAGCATTTTCAGTGGCAGGGCCAGGATTTCTCTGACTCCAGGAAAAGGCTACGTACTTTCCTTAAGTTACCCCAGCACAGGCCTTTAGCTATTCCACCAGTGTTAGATGTATTGGATGATGTGTATTCAGACTCCAGTGCTTCCCCTGATTCTCTCCCTCCTCCTGTCAAGCCAGACAGATATTAAAGGGGTCTTGAAACTCATAAGCATCTCTTTAAGGCCCACTCTGTGGATCTAGAAACTATTTCTCAGGGGCCCAAAGGAGTGGCCACCTCCACGGCCAAAAACCCTTTGCCCGCAGACAGGGAATCTAGGTCCTTGGAGAGATGGGGCAAAAAAGTTTATACCTCAACCACCCTTGCCATGAGGGCACTTAACTGTCTTTTCCATATGTTTCAGTATCAGGATTTTTTGATGGATGATTTGCAGAAGAAGTTAGCCTCTCCTGAGCCTTTAGATAGAAAGGCCTTGCAGGATTTGGTTCATAATACTCAGCAGGTTAGCAATCATTTTCTTCAGTGTGGTTATGATGCATTGGAAGCTTCATGTAGGGCAGCTATGACAGGGGCCGTCATACGTAGACATGCTTGGTTGAAAGAACAGGCATTGCCAGATCATGTTAAAGTAAAGCTCCTAGATGCACCTCTGGAAAAACAGAAGCTATTTGGTGCTAATGCACAGGATGTGTTGAAATCTATTGAGGAAAAGGCTAAATCAGTACAAACAGTCAAAGATTTCCTCGAGGTTCAGCAGGAATTGGCCTTCAAAGAATTGGTCCTTTCCAGACACTGACAAGTTCCAAAGGGGAAAAAACAGGCGTGCTTGAGGTAGAGGGCAATACCGAGGCTCCTACAGGGGCCGCCAATGGCAACCAACTAATCAGAGAAGTGGCGCAGGGACTTCTACTGCTCCACAGGGACAATCACAATGACTTGACTTTGACACCGTCGACCAAGGCTCAAAGAGAAGCACCTTTAGGCGGAAAATTATCCTTATTTTCAAAGAATTGGCACGTTTTAACAAAGGACAAATGGATTCTGGACATAATAGACAAAGGTTACAGGTTCCACTTCCATACCTTACCAACAAGACAAGGCATGCCAAACCTGCCACAAAATCAAAGGGCAGAGGCACTCATACAAGTTTCAAACCTGTTACAGATCAAAGCAATAGAAAAGGTTCCTCCTCAGGAACAAGGTCAGGGATTCTACTCAAGACCGTTCCTTGTTCCAAGAAAAGAAAAGCAATGGAGGCCTATACTGGACTTGACCGCTCTAAACACTTTTCTCATTGTGCCAAAATTCAAAATGCTGACGTTACAGCAACTTCTTCCCATGCTGGGCAAGGGGTCTTGGCTGGTTACTCTGGACCTCAAGGAGGCATACCTGCATGTCCCAATCAGACACAGTTGCAGAAGATACCTCAGATTTCTTGCAGGGTCAGGGCATTATCAATTCTCAGCATTGCCGTTTGGCTTATCTACTGCAGAGTATTCACGAAATGCCTGGCATCAGTAATTGCACATTGCAGACTCCAGGGGATACAAATATACCCTTACCTGGACGACTGCCTTATACAAGTGGACAGCAAACAAGCCTTGATAAGAAACCTGGACTATGTCATACACTTACTACAGGCTTTGGGATACACAGTCAATATTCAAAAATCAAGACTACTGCCATCCCAACAAATAATTTTTCTAGGAGCCAAACTGGACACAAACTCACAAATGGCTTTCCTCACAGAAGAAAAACAAGAACAATTACCAGATTACTTCAAAGGCCTAGCAAAGCTCACCCAGATGACTGCAAGGAAAATCCTGCAGGCCCTGGGTTTCATGGCATCTTGCATTCTTCTGATTCCACTGGCAAGACTACACATGAGAACTACAATGGTACCTAAAAAGTTTATGGTCTCAACACAGCCACAACTTAGAAGAAATTATACCACTCATTCCATGTCTCCAAAAGGAATTTTTGTGGTGGGCACAAGCAAGTCAATTAAACAAAGGCATGTCTTTCAACAAACCTCAAGCAAGTCAAACCATTACAACAGATGCCTCAGATCATGGATGGGGGGTGCACATGGAGGGCAAGATGCATGCAAGGGCAATGGACTCCCCGGGAAATGCATCTGCACATAAATCTATAAGAGATGTTGGCAGTGATTCATGCAATCGAGGCCTTCGAAAAATTTCTTCAACAAGGTCATCTGCTAATAAAGACAGACAACACCACTGTCATGTGGTACATAAACAAACAGGGAGGCACTCATTCTTACCCCCCTCTGCAGACTACCAGTGACTCTTTGGGAAAAAGCCCTGAAACTGAACTTACAGTTGCAATCCCAATTTGTTCTAGGCAAGGACAATGTTCTGGCGGACAGTCTAAGCAGAAACATTTTGGACCTGCACGAATGGATGCTGCATCCCGACATTTTTTCACAAATAACTCATGCATGGGGCAGGCCAGACATAGATCTCTCTGCCTCTCACCGCAATCATCATCTGAAGAAGTTCTGTTCGAGGACGCACCATCCTCAAGCCTGGAGAATGGATGCTCTCTCCTTCAGCTGGAATTCTCTGACAATTTATGCATTCCCACCTCTACCATTAATGACCAAGGTGTTACTGAAGATCAAAGCAGAACAACCGAAAGGTATTTTGATAGCTCCAGACTGGCCAAGGCTGCACTGGTATCCATTACTAAGGAGCATATCTCGCACCAAGCCATGGCCCCTGCCTCAATGGCCTCTGCTTCTAACTCAGCACAAATACAGGACGGTTCATCCCAACCTGCAAACATTGCAGCTGACAGCTTGGAGGGTCCCATGACTTCCACCCATATCTCTCTCTCCAAAAAAGTTCAAGAGATCTTACTGGAAGCACGCAGACCTTCCACCAGAAAAACTTATTCAGCCAAATGGAAGAGATTAATCACCTGGAATGCCAACAAGGGTCAGGATGCATCAGTAATAAGCATGCCACAGATACTAGAATACTTGGCAGAAATGCTTCATAGTGGCCTTTCATATTCTTCCATAAAGATACACACTTCGGCAATCTCAGCAAAATACAACTGCGATCCACCTGTGTTTTCACATCCTTTGCTAAGACAGTTTCTAAGAGGGATAAAGAATATCAAACCTCCCAGGAAACCACCAGTGCCTGCATGGGACCTCAACTTCGTCTTGGAAAAATTAACTCTTCCTCCTTTTGAGCCAGCAGCATCTTCAGAAATGCAATTTCTCTCCTGGAAAACAGTTTTCCTGTTGGCAGTTACCTCAGCAAGAAGAGTCTCGGAGATACAGGCCCTCATGGCAGTACCTCCATTCCTCATTTTTCATCAGGACAGAGTTTCTTTAAGAACCAATCCTTCATTCATGCCAAAAGTGATATCCAGGGTGTCTCTAAATCAAGCAATTCACCTGCCTACTTTCTTTCCCAATCTTCAAAATAAAGGGGAAAAGCTGCTGCACACTTTGGACATACACAGACAATTACGCTACTACTTGGACAGAACAAAGGCCAACAAAGTCTGACCAACTATTTGTAGCTTACGCAGCTGGAGTGCAAGGAAAGGCAATTTCCAAACAAACAATTTCAAAATGGATTGGACACTGCATCAGATTCTGTTACTCTTTCCATGGAAAAGGTGTGCCAGCCGATATCAGGCCACACTCCACCAGAGCTATAGCCACCTCCACAGCCTTTCTAAGAGGGGTGGCTACAAAGGACATTCTAGAAGCTGCTACATGGAGCTCCGTGCATACATTTTCCAAACACTACAACCTGCCTTTATACTCCAGATCCTGAGCAGGCTTTGCTTCGGCAGTCCTGCAGGACATTTTAGCTACACCATCTTTTTCTTAGATCCTACCACCCCCAGCTTGGCTATGATATTCAACCCATATGTCAGGACTGCAGTTGCATTCTTGAAGGACATAGTACAGTTTTGTACCTACCATGAATGTAGATGTCCGATAGATATGCAACTGCAGTCAGGTTTACCCTCCCTCCTACCCCTCTGTAATTTACTTTTTTGGGTCCACTACCCCTTTTCCAACTTAGCTGAGGATAGCTTTTATGGTGTATCTGTTTATTACTATTGTGCATGTCTGGAATTTTATCCATTCTCTAAATTTAGCCTTCCTTGGAGAGCACTTGGCATCTGGGGCAAGAAACACTGAAGAAGATGGCATCATCTGATGCTTTTATACCTCAGCCGCTCTGACGTCGGGGAAGAGGCGACATCAGCCGACGCCGGACCCAGACTTTGGAATCCGGCCGACCGAGGGGCTGACTGAGGCAGGACAACCCATATGTCAGGACTGCAGTTGCATATCTATCGGACATCTACATTTATGGTAGGTACAAAACTGTACTTTTTACTCCTTAAGCCAAGCATGCCTTCTAAGTACAGACCCAGTTACAGCAGCCCTGCAAGATGCTTCTAAAGAATCAAAACCACATTGCAAAGTATGTTTACCAACTTGTTCAGCGGAGTGCATTAAATCCTGCAATTCTGTATATTCAGCAAAGTCAGGAATCAACAGCATTTTCTGTTTAAGTAGTCCCATAATATGCTGCTGATACTTTAACGTATGAAAATGGCAATTTAAGGCCCTAATGGCCAAAGTAGCAGAGGTGTATACCTTCTTACCCCATCTGTCCAAGGCCCTGGAATCTCTATCAGAGGGGGTAGGGTTTTTGGCAGCAGTAGCCTTAATGCCTTTTGGTCCTTTGGGAAATGGTCTCTGGATCCGCAGTAGGATTCTTGAAGAGAAACTTGTGAGAGTCAGGTACTCTAATACCTGTCAGGTTTTCTGGGAGCTGGAGGTAGTGGCTGGGTCCAGGCTAGATTCCAAGAAGGCATCATCTAAAATGTCCAGAACAGGAGGGATAGCTAAAGGCCTGTGTTGAGGGAGAAGTAAGAATTCCCTAAGCCTCTTTTTGGAGTCAAGAGTAATCCTGGCTTTCCCAGCGGACATGCTCTCTGAGTGTGGGCAAGGTTTCACAAAAAGAAAAATCTTCTGGAGGGGAAGCAGAGGGAATGGAATCTTCTGCATCAGAATCCTCATAGGTAGACAAGGGCAAATCCTGGTAATCAGAAGAAACAGAAATTTCAGAATCATCAGAAAAATCAGAAGGAAAATTAGTTCTAGGTCTCTTGGAGGGGGAAGGCTGGCTTCCCCTAATTAAAATAATAAGGTCTTCAGCCATTCTAAGCATTTGTTTTTTAGGCATATGGGCCTGACCATGCAGTTTGGACGTCTGTTTTCTAGGTGTGGGTCAAGTTTTAGGCCTTGCTGAAGAAGATGGCGTCTGTTTGAAATGCAAATCTGTAGGCCTGCATACACCCTCAGAAGCCGATGCCTTCACTCTGGACCCATCCAAGGTAGAGACATCCGCAGGTTCCATATTCGAAGCATCTTGCGGCATACCGGACTCCGAATGCGTCTCGGTAGAGGCCTGCGGGTATCAGGGGCTGCGAAAGTGCCTCACCGAGTACTGGCGACTAGCTTAACAAACATTGTCGGCAATTGTGGACCTATGCAGTTTGTCTCCATCTTTACGCTTTTTCGGAATATCTGTAGTCTGATGGCCTACCGAAGTCATTTCTAAATAGTTAAACAGAGTACCAAAATAATTTGCTGCGAAAATAGACCGAATAGTTCGAGGGTTGAATAAGGAACAAAACTGACAGCAAGGGATGTCGTAGTCTGGGCCTAAGCAAGGAATGCAGTATGAATTAAAATCTTTGAGGTGTTTGCTTTCCACAGGTAAGACAATTGTTTACCTTTACTGACATCTGTTAAGAGCAAGAAAAAAGATCCCCAACCAGGGTACTTTGCTTTTTTCGAAGACTTCGGTTCTGAAACTTTAATATGAAAATTTCAGGAGTCTGCCAACCGGCACTTGCGAACTGCTTCTGCTTCGGGCACCGCACAGCAAGAAAGACTGATGTAATGGCATCGGCTGCATGTTTTATACCCCTGAGGTCATGGAAGAAGAGACCGCATCCGACGCAGGAATCCAAGACTTTGATATTCAGGCCGGCTGAGGGCTACCTGTCGGCAGATAACCCAAATGTAATGACTGCAGCAGTGAAACAAGAACATCTTACAGTGGAAGGCTGCAGCACAAAAAATAAAAACTGCTAGATAAGAAAGTCATTCAGGAAATCCTGCAAGAGCAGCACAGGTCCACAGTTTACGCAAGTTCTTTTTGGTCCCAAAGAAAAATGGGGACTTCTGGCTCGTTCTGGAACTCTGTCCCTTGAAACCAGTACATGAAGCAAATGAAATTTTGGATGGTCATCGTGCTGTCCATTCTACTGTTAAGGAAAGGATGAGTGGATGTTCTTTATAGACCTCCAGGACATCATGCCACATGAAAATGGACAGACGCTGCAGAAGGTTTCTCCACTTCTGGCTGGAATCCAGTCAATTCCAGTTCAAAGCCTTGCCCTTTGGACTTAGCATAGCTCCCCCCTGGATGGTCATCAAGTGCATGGCAGTGGTTTCTGCTCATCTCAGGCTGCCGGGATTCAGTGTGTTCCCATGTCTGGATGACTGGCTTGTAACTAACTCTCTCTCCAGGAATCCCTTATTCAAGCCAGGGACAACTTGCTCCATCTTTGCTTACAGCTAGGGATAACTGTCAACATGGCCAAGTCAAAGCTTCAACTAGTACAAACTGTCGAGATCATTACAGCTAGACTACAGGAATCTAGAATTCATCAACAAGCAGTGGATGTACTGTCTCATCAAAGACCACAAACCAGCTCCATTCTACGTAGTCTTATCTCAGTGGCACCCTCCATTAATTTAGCTCCTCTGACCAGGTTTTATATGAGGGTGTTAGTAGACCCCAGAGTTGAGTGGTCAGTAAGATCTCAACCCATGGATTTTTCAACATCTCTCAAATTTTCAAAACTCATCTGATAGCTAGACTTTCCAAGGTTAGTCTTTTTTTCTCCCTTCTCCCCAGGCCACAATGAAGATGCTTCACAACTAGAGTTGAGGGGGGGTGGGATTTTTTGAAATACTTCTAGGATACATGATCCCTCTCAAGTCAGCATTCAGATTAGTATCCTAGAGGTGAGGGCAGTCCTCCTAGTCTCACAGGCTTTCCATGACTCCCTCCCCAGGGGTTTGATCGCCATCCAGACATGCCAGTGTTTGGTACATGTTCTTACCCATTGCGTGGAGAGGCCTTGAGGGTTTAGCCGTGGGCAATGTTTTCCCTCTGCTTTCTGACAGCAGCGCACATATCGAGAAGTCCAGTGTCCTAGGGGACAAGTTGAGCAGATCTTTCCTCCTACCTCACAAGTGGTCCCTTGACCCAGTAGTGATGGAACAGATCTTCAGTCACTGGGGCTGATTTGCTTCCCCTCTCCCAACAGTAAATCTGATATCTTGTCCTTCCTTGTAATATATTCGACCATTTGAGTCTCATCATCCAGAATGTTCATAAACCTTTTAAAATTGGTATTAGAAGTCCAAGGTTTTCCAGTTATCCAGGTAATTAAAATCCCTCAGATGATTTTATTACCGTAAAATGTGGTTTCAAGCATATCCAGAAAATCATCATGCCAAGTTCTTTCCAAACTTGAGCTTTGATAACATGTCCTGATTAAATCACAGAATCCAAAAGTATCCACAAATCTGTTTATCACAGTTAATAAGTATCGCACAACTCCCCCACCCTTTACACTAAATAGAAGTATATGACAAATAATTTAATCATTAAGCACAGGAGACTGAAGAGATGTCCTTCAAGGATGCATCTGCAGTCATAACATATGGGTTGTCCTGCCTCAGGCAGCCCTTCGGTCGGGCGGATTCCAAAGTCCTGGGTCTGGCCTCGGCTGATGTCGCACTTTCCCAGACGTCAGAGCGTCTGGGGTATAAAAGCATCAGCCGACGCCATTTTCCTCAGTCTTTCTTGCCGCGCGGTGCCCGAAGCAGAAGCTGTTCGCAAGTGCCGGTCGGTCAGATCCAGAGATTTCAGCTACCGAAGACTTCGAAAAAAGCTAAGTACCCCGTTGGGGACTCTTTCTTGCCTCAGCCGATGTCAGACAAAGTAAATAATTGTTTAACTTGTGGGAAACAAATGCCTCATAAGGATTTCCATTCTTACTGCCTTCCTTGCTTAGGCCCAGACCACGGCGTATCGGCCTGTTTAGCCTGTGCCTCCTTCAACCAACGAACTCTTAGACATCGGTCGGAGTTTGCAGAGGAGTTTTTTGGAGCCCCTTTTGCTTATAAAATGCCGTCGGAGACTCCGACTTCGCATATGGTCAAAAAACGCAAGGAAAAGGACCGACACTCGCGGCCCGCGGTTTCGGCTGAAACCACGGCTAGGCCTACCGCGAGTGTCTCTGTTTCGGCCAAAACAGAGTCCTCGGCGATTCCTTCTTCCGAAACCATACTTCCGACCGCCGAGGCCCCGGCTGAGTCGGCTTCAGAACTACCTACCGAAGCTAGTGTTCAGGATTTGTCCGACACCATACCTTTGGACATTTCTACCCCTGCACGTGGGGCTGCTAGGCCCCCAGCTTCTATGTCCATTAAGGCCTTCTCTAGGGCTAAAGCTGCCAAACTTTCAAAAGCTTTACCTGCCAAATCTACACCCCAGAGGCCTTCCTCTAGTTCTCAGATCCTCAGCCTAGCTGAGGACCTTATCTCCTTAATTAGGGGTTCACAACCTCACCCAGACAGGGCCTCTCATCCTCCTCCAGATAAAAGGCCCAGGACTGACCCCTCTGAACCCCACTCCTCAGATGATTCCACGGATGGATCTGAGTTGTCAGACCACCAGGAAGGGGCTTACTCGCCTTATGAGGATTCAAATGCAGAGGAATCTATCCCTTTGGCCTCCCCTCCTGAAGAGTTTTCCTTTGGGGAGACTTTACACTCCATGGGAGAGCACTTTCAATGGCAAGGTCAGGATTTCTCTGATTCTAGAAAAATATTACGGACCATTTTGCATTTGCCTCAGCATAGGCCCTTAGCTATACCTCCTGTTCTAAATGTAATTGATGATGTGTACAATGATGTCAGTACAGCCCCTGACACTCTTCCTCCGGCCCCTGCCAAACCTGACAGATATTACAGGGTCCCGGATTCTCATTTCCATCTGTATAAAGCCCATTCTGCAGACCCAGAAACTATTTCTCAGGGCCCTAAAGGGGTTGCAGCCGCTACTGCAAAAATCCCCTACCCTCTGAAAGAGAGTCTAGAGCTTTAGAGAGATGGGGTAAGAAGGTGTATACATCTGCAACTCTTTCTGTCAGGGAATTAAACTGTCAATTCCATATGATACAGTACCAAGAGTATTTGTTAAATGAACTGAATAAGAAACTTTCTTCTCCAGAACCCCTAGACCGTAAATCCCTTCAGGATTTGGTACATAACTCACAACAGGTTAGTAACCATTTCTTAAAATGTGGCTATGATGCACTGGAAGCTTCATTTAGATCAGCTATGACTGGGGCAGTTATTCGTAGGCATGCCTGGCTGAAGGAGCAATCTTTGCCAGACCATGTCAAAGCTAAACTCCTCGATGCTCCAATGGAGAAACAAAATTTATTTGGCTCCCCTGCTCAGGAGATTCTAAAAAAGGTTGAAGAAAAAGCAAAATCTGTGCAAACAGTTAAAGATTTCCTGCAAGTTCAACCACCGAGATTCAGCAGAAACTGGCCTACAAAGAATTGGTCCTTTCCAGACTCGGACAGAGCCCAGAGAGGCAGGAACAGGCGCTCTAGAGGCAAAGGTCAATTGAAGGGCTCCTACAGAGGCCGTCAGTGGCAGCCTGCCAACCAGAGGAGTAGTGCAACAGCTACAACAACAACAACCACTACTACAGGACAGACTCAATGACTTGACTCTGATTCCGCCTACAAGGGATCAACTGGAAGCACCCTTGGGCAGAAAGCTGGCTTTATTCTCAAAAAACTGGCATTATATTACAAAGGATACATGGACATTGCAAATAATAGACAAAGGATACAGGTTTCACTTCCACACTTTGCCAAAAAGAAGCGGAATGCCAAACCTACCACCAAATCAGAAGGCAGAGGCTTTAAAACAAATCAGCAATTTACTTCAGATGAAAGCTATAGAAAAGGTACTATGTTCAGAACAAGCCCAAGGATTTTACTCCAGATTATTCCTTATACCAAGAAAAGAAAATCAGTGGAGGCCTATTCTCGACCTGTCCGCACTCAACACTTATCTCATTGTGCCAAAATTCAAAATGCTGACCCTACAGCAACTTCTTCCCATGTTGGGCAAGGAGTCTTGGCTGGTGACTCTAGATCTCAAGGAGGCATACCTGCACATCCCTATCCGACCAAGTTGCAGAAGACACCTCAGATTTCTTGCAGGATCAGAGCATTATCAATTCTCAGCATTGCCCTTTGGCTTATCTACTGCGCCCAGAGTATTCACGAAATGCCTGGCATCAGTAGTTGCACATTGCAGACTACAGGGAATTCAAATTTATCCATACCTGGACGACTGCCTAATACAAGCGGACAAGAAGAAGAAATTGTTAAAGGACTTGGCCTATGCCATACACCTGTTACAGGCCTTTGGATACACAGTCAACATCCAAAAGTCAAGACTAGTACCATCCCAAAGGATCACCTTTTTGGGTGCAGATCTGGACACAAACACCCAAATGGCCTTTCTCACAGAAGAAAAGCAAAAACAACTTCCAGATTACTTCATGACTTTGACAAGACAAACTCAGCTTACTGCAAGGAAAATCCTGCAGGCCCTCGGTTACATGGCATCCTGCATAATTCTAATCCCACATGCCAGACTGCATATGAGGAAATTGCAATGGTACCTAAGGAGTGTATGGTCTCAACACAGTCACAGTTTAGAAACCATGATACCAATCATTCCATGCCTGCAAAAGGAATTCCTGTGGTTTGCTCAGGCCTGCCAGTCCAACAGAGGGTTGCCTTTCAACAAACCAAAAACAAGGCAGACCATGACCATAGACGCCTCGGACCGAGGATGGGGAGCACACATGGAGGACAAATGCATCCAAGGCCTATGGCCTCAAGGGCAGCTAAGCATGCACATAAGCCAAAAGGAAATGCTGGCAGTGAGGCATGCAATCGAGGCATTCAAACCCTTCCTCCAACAAGGACATCTGTTAATAAGGACAGACAACACCACGGTCATGTGGTACATAAACAAACAGGGAGGCACACATTCTTACCCGCTATGCCGGATGGCTATGAACCTGTGGGATTTATGCCTGAACCTCAATATCCAACTACAGGCCCAATTCGTGCCAGGGAAAGAAAATGCACTGGCGGACAGCCTAAGCAGGACTACTATGGATGCACACGAATGGATGCTGCACCCAGACATCTTCAAACTCATAACAAAGGCATGGGGAATGCCGGAGATAGATCTGTTCGCCTCCCCACTCAACCATCAACTGAAGACGTTCTGCTCAAGGACATACCACCCACAAGCTTGGAGTGTGGACTCTCTCTCTTTCAGCTGGAAAGCCCTAACAGTATATGCCTTCCCACCTCTCCCATTGATGCACAAGGTTCTACTGAAAATCAGGGAGGAACAGCCAAAAGTGATACTAATGGCTCCGGACTGGCCAAGACAACACTGGTATCCACTACTGAGAAGCATGTCTCAGGCAAATTCATGGCCTCTCCCCCTATGGCCTCTTCTTCTAACGCAGAACAATTTCAAGACCCTGCATCCCAACTTGAAAACATTGCAGCTAACTGCCTGGAAATTCCTTAAATCCCAATCAAACTATTTTATCTCAGAGGGTGAAGGACATTATCCTGGAGGCTCGCAGACCTTCCACAAGGAAGACATACTCAGCTAAATGGAAGAGATTTCTCATTTGGAGCACATCAAAGGGCACAGATGTCACAGTGGCAAACCTAGAACATATCCTAGAATATTTAGCAGAATTGTTCCACGATGGCCTGTCTTATTCTTCCATTAAGATTCATGCTTCAGCAATTTCAGCAGAATACAATGTGGACCCACCTATCTTCTCACACCCTCGCCTCAGACAATTTCTGAGAGGGATCAAAAATGTTAAACCTCCAATAAGACCACCTCTACCTGCCTGGGATCTCAACTTTGTGCTGGAAAAACTGACACTACCTCCTTTTGAACCAGCAGCATCAGCGGATCTACAGTTTCTATCTTGGAAAACTGCATTCCTTCTGGCAATCACTTCAGCAAGAAGAGTATCTGAGTTACAAGCATTAATGGCAGTGCAGCCTTTTCTTATTTTCCACCAGGACAGAGAGTCACTAAGAACCAATCCTACTTTTATGCCAAAGGTGGTTTCTAGGGTATCCTTGAACCAAGCTATTCACTTGCCTACATTCTTCCCTAATCCACAGAATAAAGGGGAAAAAGTTTTGCACACCCTGGATATACACAGATAACTACGCTACTACTTGGACAGAACAAAAACTAGCAGAAAAACTGACCAACTATTTGTAGCATATGCAACTGGGGTGCAAGGAAGAGCAATTTCCAAACAGACAATTTCAAAATGGATAGGAAATTGCATTCGCTTTTGCTACTCCTTTCATGGAAAGATAGTTCCTGAAAATATCAGGCCTCACTCCACAAGGGCCACAGCCACCACTACAGCCTTCCTACGGGGGGTGGCTACCAAGGACATTTCAGAAGCTGCTACTTGGACCTCCGTGCATACATTTGCCAAGCATTACAATCTACCTTTATACTCTAGATCCAGAGCAGGGTTTGCAACTGCAGTCCTGCAGGGGATCTTAACTACACCATCCTTTTCTTAGTACCTCCACCACCAGATTGGCTATGGTATTCTACTCATATGTTATGACTGCAGATGCATCCTTGAAGGACGTAGTACAGTTTTGTACCTACCGTAAATGTAGATGTCCGATAGGTATGCATCTGCAGTCAGGTTTACCCTCCCTCCTACCCCTCTGTGGTATTCCTAGGGTTCTTACCCCTCTCTTAGCTATCTGGGGGAATCTATTACGGTGTATTTGTTTGTATTTACATGTATATATTTATATAATTTTGCAAATGTTTGGAAAATTATTGCATTTATCTAAATTTAGCCTTCCTAGAGGGCACCTGGCATCTGGGGCAAGAAAAACTGAGGAAAATGGCGTCGGCTGATGCTTTTATACCTCAGACGCTCTGACGTCAGGGAAAGTGCGACATCAGCAGAGTCCAGACCCAGACTTTGGAATCTGGCCGACCGAAGGGCTGCCTGAGGCAGGACAACCCATATGTTATGACTGCAGATGCATACCTATCGGACATCTACATTTATGGTAGGTACAAAACTGTACTTTCCTTTCAGTCATTAAGTTATTTGTTACGTACTTTGAGCATTACAGAAATATGTTTTCCTAA
This sequence comes from Protopterus annectens, assembly GCF_019279795.1. Lineage (NCBI taxonomy): Eukaryota > Metazoa > Chordata > Ceratodontiformes > Protopteridae > Protopterus > Protopterus annectens. The sequence goes on along the minus strand of NC_056746.1, from coordinate 1,302,106,148 downwards.
CGCAATCAAGTATTTTATTTCTTCACAATTTATTTATTGGTTTCCAGAAAAAAGAATGAATTTTGTCAAATGTTGCCTCCAATGTATTCTGACCCATATTTTATTAAATGAAGTAAATCTAATGGAAACATTCTGACACCATACACAGTCTTCCCAATTCGTAATGTTGTACATAGTATATAATTTGTCTTAACCAGCTGTGAAACTGATGTCCTCACAGGCTTTCTTGGATCCTGTGGGGGTGAAACTAAGGTCCCCAGGACTTCAGCTTTCAAGGTGGTGGAGAGGGCTTTCGCCCCTCATTGGAAAAGGCACAATTAACCCCCTTGGGTCCATCCTGCACTTAGCTTCCTTCTATAGAAGCTGGGCTCCTTCATCCAGTCACATTGGGGACAGCAGGCCAGATGAAGCCTTGAAGCTGTCTTCATTCAGGACACTGGTACTTCAAATTCACTCAGGAATCTCCCACTGAAAGGCTCGCTTGGAAGCGCACGTGCAAGAGGAGGCACATAGATTCCCCACAGGAGTATCTAACTGAAGACGCCAACTTCATTGAAGGGGAAGGGTCCCCCCAGATCACCCCTTGAGGATGTTTCATTTGGAGAGATTCAGAAGTTCTTAGGTGTTTACTAGGCTGATGACTACAAGGACCTTTTTAAGCCTAACCATGCATCCCAAATCACTGACAAGTTCTGGTGCCCTTGATAATTGTAAGCAGGGGCTTGGATAATGAAACCTTTACAAGCAGGTGCCTGAGAGAGTAACCATTTGTAAGTTGCCTGTGTCCATTAGAGACAGATGCCAAGCCAGGGATGAATTTCCTGTTCCCCATCCAGTTGTCCAAGTTGCACTTGAATTGGGTTAGGCAGGAACTCTGCTTCACATGGATGGGGGAGCCTGTCTCAGACACGAGGCAGTCTCTGGGATACATGTCTGCCTCTTCGGCAGGTCCGGCTTATATCACAGGTAAGGTTCAAGTCTTTTGAATGTTCATTCTAGTGCCGTTTGTTTTGTGGATATGCAGGAGGTCCATCAGAGTGGGTCTGACTATGCCCTGTATGCCAGGCATAGATCTCCCTCAACAGTCTGTAGGAGACAGAATACAGGGATAGGGTATTGAGGCGGTCTGCGCAAGACATTTTACTTATGCCCTATATTCTTTTAGTGAGGAACCTCTATCAACATTCCATTTGTTGGATATGCCTGGTTAGGTACATATCAAAGGGTAAAATTGTACTCAATGATAGGTCTGATGAATGCGGAGTACAGTGGAACACTGACTTCCTTGGATCTAGATGCCATACCTTTGTTTATACGTTGCACAACATAGAATGATTTCCTCACTATTGCAGACACGTGATGCTCAAAGGATAGAGTGGTGTCTGTGTGTCCTTAAGTCCCTGACAGCTGGGTCAACTCTAAGGGGTGTGTTGTCAATATGATAGTTACCATGGGTGGATGATTTCCTAAAGGGTACTATTACGCATTTCTTAGCATTTAGTTTTAGTCCATGGCTCTGACACCAGTTGTTTGTCTGTGTCAGCCTTCCTGGAGAACATTTTTCTGTATGGGATTCAGTGACTGTTCCTAATTTGCAGTCATCTGTAAATTTAGTCAGCCAGCGAACATTGACATTGGCCTTGACTTCAGAGAAGTAAATGCCAAAAATAAATGGTCCAAGGATCAATCCCTGAGGGACTCTACTTGTGACTGGCCTCTTCCTAGAGGTGGACTTCTCATTTCCTACATCCTCTCTGTGAGATATTTGGCTATTCACTGGCTCATTGGAGCAAGGGTTCCCAGTGGATGCTGTGGCAGTTACAGCAGCCACCAAGATGACTATCCATCTTCTTAATAGAGAATCTAGGAAATTGGACAGGTGTGAGAAGCATATCTATGCCTCAGCAACCTTTGCTTTCAGGTCCCTGAATTATTTGGCATGTCACTAGGTTTCAGAGAGAACTGATTAAGCAGTTTTCCAATACCCTCTCCGAGTCCATTTCTGCAAAGGATAAGAAAAGTTTCTTCACAGATGGCCACCTTCCAGTCATTATCCAGTGTCTCCGTGAGACTGATATTGCGCTTTAAAAGGAGCTGATATAGCAATGGTTTCAGGCCTGATAAAAGTAATGCCTGGATGCGCCTCTGACTTTGTGAAGCCATTCGAGTCTTCCTTCATCAACGCCCTTTTGATGGGTCCACTTTATTTGCCCCCTAAGGTAAAGGAGAGACTCGCCAGGAGCAAGCAAGATGGGAAGACCCTTTCTGCCGTGGGAATCTGATGTCCTTCAAGGATGCATCTGCAGTCCTAACAAATGGATTGTCCTGGCCTCAGGCAGCCCTTCGGTCGGCCGGATTCCAAAGTCTGGGTCTGGCCTCGGCTGATGTCGCACTTCACCCGACGTCATAGCTGCAGTTCAGCGGGTATAAAGGCATCAACCAACGCCATTTTCCTCAGTCTTTCTTGCCGCGTGGCGCCCGAAGCAGAAGCTGTTCGCAAGTGCCGGTCGGTCAGAACCAGAGATTGCTACTACCGAAGACTTCTGAAAAGCTAAGTACCCCGTTGGGGACTCTTTCTTGCCTCAGCCGATGTCAGAAAAAGTGAATAACTGTTTAACTTGTGGGAAACAAATACCTCATAAAGATTTCCACTCTTACTGCCTACCTTGTTTAGGCCCAGACCACGACGTAGCAGCCTGTCTAGCCTGTGCTTCTTTCAACCGACGGACACTTAGACGTCGGTCGGAATTTGCTGAGGAGTTTTTCGGCTCCGCTTTTGCTTACAACATGCCGTCGGAAACTCTGACTTCACAATTAGCTAAAAAGCGCAAGGAAAAGGACCGACACTCGCGGTCCGCGGTTTCGGCCGAAACCGTGGTTGTCAACCGCGAGTGTCTCGGTTTCGGCTGAAACAGAGCCCTCAGTTCTTCCTTCGGCCGGAAGCTTGCCTCCCACAGAGGCCTCATCCAGCATGGCTGAATCTGCTACTGAAATTTCACCTGCTCTTGCAGGTTCACAGGATTTATCTGATACTATCCCTTTAGCTATATCCACTCCTGCACGTGGAGCTGCTAGGCCCCCTGCATCCATGTCGATTAAGGCTTTTGCCAGGGCTAAAGCAGCAAAATCAACCAAGACTGTGCCTATTAAGACCCCCTCTCACAGGCCTAGCTCTAGTACTCAAATGCTTAGTCTAGCAGAGGATCTCATTTCTTTGATCAGGGGTTCCCAACCTCACCCTGACAGGGCCTCTCACCCACCTCCAGAGAAGAGGCCTAGAGCAGAGCCCCTGAGCCAGTTTCTTCAGATTACTCTTCTGATGATTCAGAAAATACAAACCCTCCAGAAGGCCCTTATTCTCCTTATGAGGACTCTGATGCAGAAGACTCCATTCCTTCTGCCTCTCCGCCTGAGGAATTTTCTTTTGGGGAAACCTTGCATGCTATGAGGGAACAATTTCAATGGCAGGGCCAGGATTTTTCAGACTCTAGGAAAAGGCTTAGGACCTTTTTGCATTTGCCACAGCATAGGCCTTTAGCCATTCCTCCAGTACTTACTGTTGTGGATGATGCATTTAATGATGCTTGTACTGCCCCTGATTCACTTCCGGCCCCTGCTAAGCCCGACAGGTACTACAGGGTTCCGGACACACATTATCATTTGTATAAGGCTCCTTTTGCAGATCCTGAAACTATTTCACAGGGACCCAAGGCTGTAGCAGCTACCTCTGCCAAAAACCCTCCCCTCTGAAAGGGAATCTAGGGCCTTAGAGATGGGGTAAAAGTTTATACTTCTGCTACTCTTTCGGCTAGGGCTTTAAACTGTCAATTCCACATGATTCAGTATCAGGAATTTATGTTAGACCAGTTAACTAAAAAACTGTCCTCGCCTGAACCATTAGACAAAAAGTCTCTTCAGGAAATGGTACATAACATACAGCAGGTCAGTAATCATTCCTTAAAATGCGGCTATGATGCACTGGAGGCTTCCTTTAGATCAGCTATGACTGGTACAGTGATCAGAAGGCATGCATGGTTAAAAGAGCAGTCCTTACCAGACCATGTAAAATCAAAGCTCCTAGATGCTCCCATGGATAAGCATAATTTGTTTGGCTCACCTGCACAGCAGGTGCTGAAGAAGGTGGAAGAGAAAGCAAAATCTGTCCAGACAGTCAAGGATTTCTTACAGGTCCAGCCTCCAAGGTTTAGTAGGAACTGGCCTTCCAAGAATTGGTCCTTTCCGGACACCACCAGAGCACAGAGAGGCAGGAATAGGCGCCCAAGAGGCAGGGGTCAATCCAGAGGAGCCTACAGGGGTCGTCAGTGGCAGCCTAACAACCAGCGGTACTGCCACAGATCCAGCCACTACCACTTCCACAGGACAATCACAGTGACTTGGCTCTGAGACCGCCTACCAGGGAACAACTAGATGCACCCTTAGGCGGAAAGCTAGCCTTATTTTCAGTAAACTGGCATTACATCACAGGAGACAAATGGATTTTACAGACAATAGACAAAGGTTACAGGTTTCACTTCCATACTCTACCAAGGAAGAGAGGAATGCCAAACCTACCTCCAAATCAAAAGACAAAAGCTCTAGAACAAATAGACAACTTAATAAGGATGAGAGCTGTAGAAAAGGTACCGTCTATGGAACAAGGGCAAGGATTTTACTCCAGACTTTTCCTGGTGCCAAGAAAAGAAAACCAATGGAGACCGATTCTAGACCTGTCCGCTCTGAACACATATCTCATTGTTCCAAAATTCAAGATGCTGACCCTACAGCAGCTTCTTCCCATGCTGGGCAAGGAGTCTTGGCTGGTAACTCTAGATCTCAAGGAGGCATACCTGCACGTCCCCATACGACCAAATTGCAGAAGATACCTCAGATTTCTTGCAGGATCAGAGCATTATCAATTCTCAGCATTGCCCTTTGGCTTATCTACTGCACCCAGAGTATTCACGAAATGCCTGGCATCAGTAATTGCTCATTGCAGGCTTCAGGAATTCAAATTTACCCTTACCTGGGCGACTGCCTGTAACAAGCGCACAAGAAAAACAAATTAGCAAAAGATTTGAAAAAGGTCATTCATCTGCTACAAGCCCTGGGATACACAGTCAATATAAAAAAGTCAAGGCTGATACCATCCCAGAGGATAACTTTCTTGGGTGCAGAACTGGACACATCAAATCAAATGGCATCCCCCACAGCAGAAAAGCAGAAGCACCTTCCTCTCTATTTCATGGCATTAACAACGCAGAACCAGCTAACAGCAAGGAAAGTCCTGCAAGCCCTGGGTTACATGGCATCCTGCATAATATTGATTTCACATGCCAGACTACATATGAGGAAGTTGCAATGGTACCTAAGGAATTTATGGTCTCAACACAAGCACAGCCTAGAAACCCAAATTCCAATAATTCCATGCCTGAAGCAAGAATTCCAATGGTGGGCTCAGGCCTGTCAATTGAACAAAGGACTGCCCTTCCACAGCCCTCAACCAAGCCAGACTATCACCACGGACGCCTCAGACCTCGGTTGGGGGGCACACATGCTGGACAAGTGCATACAAGGCTTATGGACTCAAGACCAGCTGAACCTACACATAAATCAAAAGGAGATGCTGGCAGTAAAACTGGCAATTCAGACATTCAGACCGTTTCTTCAACAGGGTCAATTGCTGATAAGGACGGACAACACCACAGTTATGTGGTACATCAACAAACAGGGAGGCACACATTCATACCCTCTATGCCGGATGGCAATGGACCTCTGGAATGTGGCCCTGAGCTTCAGCATCCAGCTCCAGGCAATATTTGTACCAGGACAAGAAAATATACTAGCAGACATCCTAAGCAGAACTACCACGGATGCCCACGAATGGATACTACATCCAGACATCTTCATATCCATTACAAGGAAATGGGGACTACCAGAAATAGACTTATTCGCATCCCCACACAACCACCAATTGAAAAAATTCTGCACAAGGACATACCCTCTGGCTTGGAAGGTGGACTCCCTATCTTTCAGTTGGGAAAACCTGACAGCATATGCATTCCCACCTCTTCCTTTGATGCACAAGGTGCTATTGAAGATCAAAGAAGACCACCCAAGGATAATCCTGATAGCTCCAGACTGGCCGAGGCAGCATTGGTACCCATTTCTGAGTATGTCTCGGGAACAAATATGGCCTCTGCCCCTAGTTCCCTTACTGCTAACACAGAACAACTTCAAAACCCTGCATCCAAACTTGAAAACGTTGCAGCTAGCTGCCTGGAGCATTGCATAAGACAAAATAACCCAGATTTATCTCAAAGGGTTAAAGACATTATCTTGGAGGCTCGCAGACCCTCAACAAGGAAAACTTATTCAGCAAAATGGAAAAGATATCTCATTTGGAGTGAAGCTAAAGGAGAAGATGTGTCACTGGTAAACATGGCTAACATCCTGGAATACTTGGCAGAACTTTTCCACAATGGCCTGTCCTATTCTTCCATTAAGATTCATGCATCAGCTATTTCAGCAAAATACAGCATGGACCCTCCAGTCTTCTCTCATCCTCTACTCAGGCAGTTTCTGAGAGGAATAAAAAATGTAAAGCCACCAAGGAAGCCACCATTGCCCGCATGGGACTTGAACTTTGTGCTGGAAAAGTTGACACTCCCTCCTTTTGAACCAGCAGCAACAGCAGAATTACAGTACTTATCATGGAAAACTGCTTTCCTGCTTGCAATCACTTCAGCAAGAAGGGTTTCTGAATTACAGGCATTAATGGCAGTACAGCCCTTCCTTATCTTCCATCAAGATAGAGTGTCCATGAGAACTAATCCTACTTTTATGCCAAAGGTGGTCTCCAGGGTATCTCTAAACCAAGCTATCCACCTACCTACATTCTTCCCCAACCCACAGAACAGGGGAGAAAGATTATTAGATACCTTGGATGTACATGGGCAATTGCGCTACTACCTGGACAGAACCAAGAGCAATAGAAAAACTGACCAGCTACTGGTAGCATATGCAACAGGAATGGAAGGAAAAGCAATTTCAAAACAGACAATCTCAAAGTGGATAGGAAATTGCATTAGATTTTGTTACTCTTACCATGGAAAGACAACTCCAGAAAACATAAGACCTCATTCCACAAGGGCTACAGCCACTACTACAGCTTTTTTACGAGGAGTGGCTACCAAAGACATTTTAGAGGCTGCTACTTGGAGCTCCGTGCATACATTTGCCAAGCATTATAATCTACCCTTATACTCCAGATCCCGAGCAGGTTTTGCCACTGCTGCTTTGCAAGGGATCTTAACTACACCATAATCTAATTATTACCTCCTCCCCCAGTTTGGCTATGGTATTCTACCCATTTGTTAGGACTGCAGATGCATCCTTGAAGGACATAGTACAGTTTTGTACCTACCATAAATGTAGATGTCCGAGAGGTATGCATCTGCAGTCAGGATTACCCACCCTCCTTCCCCTCTGTGGTACTCCTAGAGTATTTGCCCATCTTGTAGCTAGCTGGGGGAATCTATTATGGTGTATTTGTTTGTATATATGTATATACTTGTTTATTTCTATTTGCTCTCTATTGTTTGGAAACATTTGCATTTATCCAAATTTAGCCTTCCTAGAGGGCTCCTGGCATCTGGGGCAAGAAACACTGAGGAAAATGGCGTCGGCTGATGCCTTTATACCCGCTGAACTGCAGCTATGGCGTCGGGTGAAGTGCGACATCAGCCGAGGCCAGACCCAGACTTTGGAATCCGGCCGACCGAAGGGCTGCCTGAGGCCAGGACAACCCATTTGTTAGGACTGCAGATGCATACCTCTCGGACATCTACATTTATGGTAGGTACAAAACTGTACTTTTCTCTACTTAAGGACTTTTCTCCCAAAACCAGAGAGGGGTAAGAAAGTTGGGGTTCAGAAAAATGCAAGGCTCTTCTCAAGACTTCTGTGGAGAAAGGTACCCTTGTGGCAGAGGGTGGGAAACTCCATCCTTGCATCAGTGCTGGTCTGAAAGTCAGGATTTTAGAGGATCCTACTCAGATAAGCCCTTTTCTTGTCTCTCTGAAGGATTACTCTATTGCTGTACTCTGTAGGCAGTCAGGGGACATCTGTCTGTGCACCCACATGCCTAGACCACCATACCAAAGATTCCTGGTTGCAGAATATCCTATCCAGAGGCTGCTGCATATACTCTTCTCCCCAAAATGCAACAAAAAATTTATGACGTTCCACCCAGTTACAGAAAGGCAGCAGCTACAGAAGTAAAGTCAATAGTCCAACCATGGAAGAAACGTACTAACGAAACTGTAAATTAAAAAAATAAAAGGTGGAAAAAAAGAAATTATTTTAAGGTATGTAATCCTAATTTTAGTAGTTTTTTTGGACTCCCTAAAGTTCACAAAGATTTGAATAATCCCCCCCTCAGGCCGATAGTAACTAGTGCAGGGAGTAAAACAGAAGCTATGGCCGTTTTTGTTGATAAACGTCTGGAAAAGAATGCCAGCTATATAAATGACACTTGATTTTATAATTAAAATAAACAAGATTAAAGTTTTACAGTCCGATTTATTAGTAACCTTGGACATCGGATCTCTTTATACTGTTATACCCAATGATGAGAGTTTAGAAAGTGCATTTCAAATTAATTCTAGAATATTTTCTAAAGTTTTGATAATGTTGCTGATGGAAATTTTAGATGTAAAAGTTATAATTTTTTTGAATACATCAGATTAATGGTGCGGCGATGTGGGCAGCCATGGCCCCCAGCTACGCTAATGTTTTCATGGCCGGATGGGAAAGCGTGAATATCCTGGAAAGTATTTATGCTGAGAATATAATAGTATTTAAAAGGTTTGACAATGTGTTTTTAATTGGGAGAGGAGAGAAAATAAGTTTATCAAGTTTGTGAACTATTTAGATACCATTAGTTCATTTTTTAAATTTACTGTTAATAATCAGTTAGAAAATATTAACTTTTTAGATGTCATTTTTTATAAAGAACATGCTTCTTTACACTAAAACTTATAATAAATCTGTTCAGAATGTCATAGTTGCACTACACCAGTTTGCACTCCAAAAAGATGAAAAACAATATTGTCAAAGGCTAGTTATTAAAAGGCAACACTCTTACAAAGAATAATGATGATTTTGTTTATGAAAGCTGTAATATTATTCATAACTTTGCTAGTAGAGGTTATCCTGGGAAAGTATTGACAGACTGAGTGAAGTTTCCAAAGTAAGAGAAGGAATACAAAACCCTAGGTTTAAAACTGCTAGCAAAGAGTTTAGAACTTCTATGTTGGGTAGTAAGTGTTGATGCCATTGCAATTAAAAGAATCATCTCTAACAACTGGAAAATATTCAGTCATAATCCTGATTTAAAAGAATTATGGGGAGAATGCTCCCTTTTTGTACAAAAGGGAGGGAGGAGTTTATAAACTTTTTTTCAGGCTAAGTTAAGCCCCTAGTAATGTTATGATAAATAAAATAGGGATGTACAAATGCTTTAGTTGTAATTTCTGTGATTATTTTTTTTTTAGGAGTGCAAGAGATCTCGTTAATAACGATATCTTAAAGGGTTGTTACACGTGTAAATCCGGAGTTGTGGTTTACTTGGTGAAATGCATGTCATGCCCTGATTTTTATGTAGGGCGTACTTCTAGAGAATTATTCAGATGTATATATGAACACACACATGCAGTAAGTATTGGTGATGAAAAAATGCATTGGCCAAACATTACAAGAAAAGGAAATGCAGAGCGAATTTTAAATTCCTTGTATTAGATGAAATACAGGGATATGATAAGTTATTTAAAGCTGAAGATGAACTAGGGTGGAGAGAATATTCTTGGCAGGTAAAACTAAATGCTTGCCATCTACCAGAACTTAAAAGTCTGGGGAAGACTTTGTTGCTTATTTAAAAAAGAAGTTTTTAAAGCATTAGTAATAGTTCAGAGTAATGGTGAGTGTGGAAGAGAGGTGAAGAAGAGAGTACAGGCAGGATGGAGTGGGTGGAGAAGAGTGTCAGGAGTGATTTGTGACAGACTAGTACCAGTAAGAGTGAAAGGGAAGGTCTAAAAGAGGGTAGTGAGACCAGCTATGTTATATGGGTTGGAGACAGTGACATTGACAAAAAGGCAGAAATTAGAGCTGGATGTGGCAGAGTTAAAGATGTTTTGCACTGGGTGTAATGAGGGTGGACAGGATTAGGAATAAGTATATTAGAGGGTCAGCCCAGGTTGGAAGGTTTGGAGACAAAGCCAGAGGGGCAAGATTATGTTGGTTTGGACATGTGCTGAGAAGGGATGCTGAGTATATTGGGAAAAAGATGCTAAGGATGAAGCTACCAGGTAAGAGGAAAAGAGGAAGGCCTAAGATGAGGGTTACGGATTTGGTGAGAGAGGACATGCAGGTGGTTGGTGTGACAGAGCAAGATGCAGAGGACAGGAAGAAATGGAAACAGATTATCCGCTGTGGCGATCCCTAACGGGAACAGCCGAAAGAAGATGAGTATTTCTATAAATGTAGTTTGTCATGTCATGTGATTTCTTTCTTTGTGTCATGAGTTTTTTGTTTTTTAAAAGCTGTCAAAGAAATGTATGTCAGTTTGAAAGTCTTATGTAGATGAAAGTGCTTACTGGTTTCCTCTTTTTACACTTTTTAGAAAAAAGTGTCATCCAACTTGTCCCGCCAGACCACCAAGGTTTCAGAGCTTGATTCTTTTTGGTGCCAAAAAAGACTGGGGACCTTGAATCAATTTTGGATCTCAGCAGTTTAAATCAATTTGTTTAACACTCAAGTTCTTGGATGGTCACGGTCCAGTCCATTCTGCCTCTTTTAAGAAGGGATTATTGAATGTGCTCTGTAGATCCTCAGGATGCTTACTTACCATATCAGGATACACAGGTGCTGCAGAAGATAGCTGCACATCCATCTGGGAGCTCGTCACTACCAGTTCAGAGCCCTGCCCTTTGGTTTCAACATAGCCCCATGGGTGTTCTCAAAAGTATATGGCAGTGGTTGCAGCTCACTTTAAACTGGGAGGATTCCGGGTGTTTGTGTCTAGACGACTGGCTCCTATCTGCTTCCACCAAGCCTCTACTAAGTCAAGCTAGGGACCACATGCCCATCACTGCTAGCAGTTGAACTTTACAGTAAATTATTCCAAGTCTCATCAGTGTCTGACACAAATTGTGGAGTTTATCAGTGCCCATCTAGATACAAAATCACAAATAGAAAATTTTCCTCAGTTGAGATTGGAGATGTTAAAGAAACTTCTGATGCACATCCTAACTGTTCTTTCACCTTCAGCCAAACTAGTTCTACAACTGTTGCGTTCCATTGCAGCCTCCATAGTATAGGACCCTTTGGTGCTTTTTCATGACAATACTACTGTGGACTGTAGCAGTACAGTGGTCAAGAATCCATCAGCCAGTGTCCACTCCCATTTGCAGGTGACCTATAGCATGGTGGATTCATGTAGAGGAAGTGTTCCAGGGCTGCTCTTCATACTTCTTCCCTGAAAGCCACAGTGACTACGGACGCCTCCCAACTGGGGGGAGGGGGGGGGCATTACTTGGGAAGGATGGTCCAAGCCACATGGACTCTGTGGAGGCCAACCTGTATGTCAGTGTCCTAGAATTGAGAGCAGTCCTTTCTGCGTTGCAGACAATTCAAGATGTTCTCCTTACAGGGATGGTTACAATTCACAGACAAAGTAGAAATTTCTTCCGAAAATTTGGCTACAGAGTGGGATAAAATTAGAGTGGAGTTTAAAAATAGGATAGAAGTAGAAGAAAGGGAGATACAGGAATCATTTAGAGGGACTAACAAATGTTAAAGTATTGCAAAGTAGGGGGAACCTCTCGGAAGAAAAGGAGCAACTGCAGAATGCTAAATAGAAAATAGGGATTACCTCAATAACAATCATGAGTTTAGAAAGATTGCTGTTAAGCATATGCTTTTTAATAACTCTAGAACTCAAAAACTTTCAGCTTCGGCAACAGAAAGTAGAAAGGGCTGTCATCAAGCTTAGGGAGCCTTTTACAAGAAAGATTACAAGAGGATCCTGTAGAAGTATTAGAGATATTTGGGAAATTCTGTAGAAGTCTGTGTAAGGCAGAGAAGTATGGAAATCAAAAAAAAAAAAAAAAAAGGTACAATCAGCCCCTTTTTTCCTATTTTTTGACATTGGGTCGGGGAATCGTGTTAACTGTTGACAACTCTCTCTATTCGCTGCCACACTCCTGCATTCTTTGATGCTCATGCCTATCGCAGGTCTTCTTTCACACAATCCATCTCTTTGCTGGATGTCCTCATTTCCTCTTGCCTTCTTCCTGTCTGTAGGAATGGCCAGTTGGACTCTTTCCTCATCTCTAGCTTCTTCGCAAAAGTCTGTCTCACTGCAAATGTCAGAAGTCAAGAAAAGGTACAAATGGAAATGTTTATGGAGGAATAAAGTTAGAGGTAGATAAGGCTCAATTACTATACAGATGGGAGGGGATGAGATAAAATTGGCGATGTGTAACTAATCCACAGGAACGTCCCCAGGAATAGATGGTATTCCTTTGGAAGCTAGGAGGGAAAAACTGTTAAAGGTCTGGAAGATTTTGCTTAATCGTAGTTTGAGGAGAAGTACCAGAATCTTGGAAGAAAGCAGTGGTAGCTGTAATACCTAAAGAGGGTAAAGACCCATCAAATACAGCTTCATACAGGCCCGTTTCAATACTAAACCATGATTATAAAGTGTTTGTAAAGGCAAAAGTGATGCCAAAACTGATAGATATGGACCAGTGTGATTTTTGTGGAGGGGAGGCAAACATTTGACAACATTAACATAACATTGATGATCCAGAGGGAAGCAGAATGTAAGAAAATACCAGTGTTGTTGTTTGGTCTTGATGCAGACAAAGTATTTGACAGAGCAAGCTGGGACTTTACAAGCAGAAGATGGAAGCATTTGCATTCCCTAATAAACTTAAAAGATTGATTAGGAGCATGTATGAAGGATTGGAAGCAGAAGTTAAAGTGGTAGGTTCTTCTCTGAAAATTTCTTTTGAGCAGAGGAAGCAGGCAAGGGTGTCCTCTTTCCCTTTTGCATTATATTTAGAACCATTGTCAAAGAAAATAAGGGACTCTGACATTCAAGGATATAATTAGTATGGTAGCCAGGAAAACCTGACTATTTACAGATTTTATTTTATACCTGATAAAACCAGAAAAGGACATTTAGTGTTGAACATTTTAAGACAGTTTCATATCTTTTTGGGGTACAAAATTAATGAAACTAAAATGAAAGCAATAGCTGTAAGATGTTCATCGTGTTTCACTGTTGCAGTCATTACACTTGGGTTATCCTGCTGTCAGGCTACCCGCAGTCGGCCTGAATTCCAAAGTCTTGGTCTGGCATCTGTTCCTGTCGCCTCTTCCCTGACGTCAGTGGGCCAGGGGTATAAAAGATGCAGCCGACGCCATTTTCTTCAGTCTTTCTTGCCGCGCGGTGCCCGAAGCAAAAGCAGTTTGCAAGTGCCGGTCGGCCGACTCCTGAGATTTTCGTGTTCAAATTTCAGATCCAAAGTCTTCATTTAAAGCTAAGTACCCCATTCGGGAAACTTTTTTTCTTGCTCCAGACCGATGTCAGAAAAAGTTAATAATTGTATTTCTTGTGGGAAGCAAATCCCTCATAAGGACTTCCATTCTTATTGTATTCCTTGCCTAGGCCCTGATCACGACGTCGCTAATTGTAGGTTGTGTGCTAGATTTAACCACTGCACTATTAAGCGTCGGCACAATTTTGCAATTCACTACATTGGCGAAGATTTAATTACACAATGTCATCTGATAGCCATCAGACTACCGCAATTCACAAGAAATGCAAGGAAAAGGAGGCAGGCATCAGAGGTCCAAAACTGATGACGAGGCTTCTTCTAAGCCAGTCACCGGTTCTCAGTGAGGTGCTTTCGCAGCCCCTGATGCCTGCTACCTCAGAGCTGCAGGCCGCTTCTGACTCCCACGTGGAGCCGACTAGGGCGCAGGAAACTCAAGGTATTGGACACTAGGAAAATATCCCTTCAGATGGGTCCGGAGCCACTGAGCAGGCATCTGCTTCTGAGGGTGTTTTCAGGCCAACACAGTTATATGTAAAACCGACTTCAGCTTCAAAGGCAAAGACTAATGCTCCACTAAAGACAAAGAAACAAGTACAGCAATCCCATGGACAGGCCTCCATGCCTAAAAAACAGATGCTCAAAATGGCCGAAGACCTGATTTCTTGGGTTCCCATCCCCCTCCTGATAAAAGGCCTAGGCAAGAGACAGAATATGAATCTTCAGATCAGGTTTCCGATTCCTCTTCTGAACATGAATACACTCTTCCTCCCTGTGAGGATTCTGATGCTGAAGAATCTATCCCTTCAGCCTCCCCTCCTGAGGATTACTCTTTTGGGGAAACCCTGCATACCATGAGGGAGCAGTTCCACTGGGAGAGCCAAGACTACTCAGAATCTAAGAAAAGGCTTAGAGACCTCCTTTTACTTCCTCAGCACAGGCCTCTCGCTATTCCTCCTGTTTTAGACATTGTAGATGTATTTTCAGAGTCCGGACTGTCTCTAGACTCTCTATCTCCAGCACCTGTTAAGCCAGACAGATGCTACAGGGTTCCAGATTCCCATAAATTTCTTTATAAAAACCCTGCTGCTGACCCAGAAACTATATTTCTCAGGGTCCCAAAGGGGTCAAGGCTTCCACTGCAAAAAAACCCTATCCCCTCAGACAGGGATTCAAAGGCAATGTACAAATGGGGGAAAAAGATTTATACTTCTGCTACCTTGGCTGTAAGAGCTTTAAATTGTCAGTTTCATATGCTTAAATATCAGCAATACTTAATGTCACTGCTTAAACAGAAAATGTTGACAAATTCTGAATGTGCAGAAAATAAAGAAATGCAGGATTTATTGCATGCAGCTGAACAAGTGGGAAAGCATACTTGCAATGTGGTTTTGACTCTCTGGAGGCCTCCTGCAGGGCTGCTGTTACAGGTACTGTCATTAGGAGGCATGCTTGGTTAAAGGAACAGAATCTGCCTGATCATGTTAAAGCAAAATTATTAGATGCTCCACTACAGCATGATACTATTTAATTTGAAGTGTTGATTGTTTGTAATTGGTGAGCAATTATCGATTGTGGTTAAATACTGGTTCAACACACTCTGAAGAAGTCAGTTGACGAAACCTAGGTCAGTTGTGGAGAACCGGTGTTTCATTGTGTTGTTGGTGATACTTGTGCAATAAAGTACTGTGGTGGTGAGCTCCAGACTCCTTGGATTTTTCATATTGGTCGTGTCTGGTTTTGGTTCCACAGCATGATACTTTGGTGTTAAAGCAGAAGAGGTGTTGAAGAAAATGGAGGACAAAGCGAAATCTATGCAGACAGTTAAGGATTTCTTACAGGTAGAGCCACCCAGATTTAGCAGGAACTGGCCTTCAAAGAATTGGTCCTTTCCAGTGTCAGACAAGCCACAGAGGCAGATACAGACACCCAGAGGCAAATCCCAGCCCCAAGGCTCGTACAGGTCTAAACAATGGGGTGCTTCTACCTCCAAAAGCGGAGAAGACAAATCTCAGCCATACAGGAAACAGTCCCAATGACTTTCCTCTGCCAGCACCAAGCACTTACCTTTTGGCAGCCCCCTTAGGGGGAAAACTAGCACTTTTTCAACAAAACTGGCACATGATCAAACAGGACAAATGGGTCTTGAATATAGTGTCACAGGGCTACAGGTTCCATTTTCACATCCTGCCAAGGTCAAAAGGTATGCCAGACCTGCCACACAATCAATGGGCAGAGGCATAAAAACAAGTTTCATCTCTCATGGACATGAGGGCCATTCAGCGAGTACTGCAGCAAGAGCAGGGACAAGGATTTTACTCGACTGTTCTTGGTACCCAGAAAGGACAAAGCCTGGAGACCAATACTCGACCTGTCTACTCTAAAATCATTTCTGGACATTCCAAAATTCAAAATGTTGACTCTGCAACAACTTCTGCCCATGCTGGGCAAGAAGGCTTGGCTTGTAACATTGGACCTAAAAGGCATACCTGCATGTCCCAATCAGGCAGTCTTGCAGAAGATACCTCAGATTCACAGCTGGCTCAATGCACTGCCAATTCTCTGCACTGCCCTTTGGCTTATCTACTGCGCCCAGGGTCTTCACAAAATGCCTGGCACCAGTAATTGCATTTTGCAGACAGAGGAATTCAAATATATCCTTACTTGGTCGACTGCCTTATTCAAGCAGAGAACAAGGACATTCTACTAAAGCATCTGGCGTTTGTAAAAAGATTACTAATTTACCTAGGGTACACAGTAAACGAAAAGAAATAAAAACTAGTACCCTCTCAAGAGATAATATTCCTGGGTGCAAGCTTAAATTACAACTGCCCAGATGGCTTATCTCACGCCAGACAAACAAAGGCAACTGACTTCTTACTTCAAAATGTTGGCAACAAAGACCCAGTTATCTGCAAGAAAAATTCTGCAGACTTTGGGTTTTATGGCATCCTGCATTCTGCTAATTCCATATGCAAGACTGCATATGAGGTAACTACAATGGTATCTAAAAAGTGTTTGGACTCAACATTGCCACAGCCTGGAAACATTAATTAATCTCATTCCCTGCCTACAACAGGAGTTTCGATGGTGGGCCTAGGCCTGTTACCACAACAAGGGACAGCCCTTCACTTTACCCTCAGCCAGGCAGACATTAACAACAGATGCATCAGACTTTGCCTGGGGGGCACACATGGCAGGAAAATATATCCAGGGCACATGGTCCACAAGCCAAATGCATCTACATATCAATCAAAAAGATGCTAGCTGTTCAACATGCCCTGACAGCCTTCAAGGATCTGCTTCATCCAGGACAACTGCTGATAGACTGACAATACTACAGTCATGTGGTACATAAACAAGCAGGGAGGAATGCATTCCTATCCCCTCAGCAGACTAGCCATGACTTTGTGGGACACAGCATTGACTTACCAAGTACACCTGCAAGCACAATTCCTGCCAGGAAGGATAAATACTCTGGCAGACGAACTAAGCAGAAACCTCACGGATCCCCACGAGTGGAAACTGGATCCACATGTCTTCAGCATGATGACAAAGAAATGGGGATGCCCAGACATAGATCTGTTTGCCTCCCCCTCACAACTGCCAGCTATAGAGATTCTGCACAAGGACTTATCACAAGCAAGTATGGAAAGTGGATGCTCTGTCATTCAGCTGGAAATCCCTAACAGTATATGCCTTTCCTCCTCTGCCTCTCTTCCCCAAGGTACTCCTAAAGGTCAGACAAGAGAAGCCAAAAATGATTTTGATTGCCCCAGACTGGCCCCGCTAGCACTGGTACCCAATCCTAAAGAGCTTGTCTCAAGGCCCAGCCTGGACATTACCTCTAATGCCTCACTTACTGACCCAACGAAACAATCCGATACTGCACTGTCAACTCAGGACACTAAATCTGGCAATATGGCGGATAATGTAGCCATTCATAGCATGCCTCTCTCTAAAGCAGTGATGGATGTTATTTGGAGGCCAGGAGGCCCAGTACCAGGAAATCTGATGCAGAAAAATGGAAGAGATTCTGTGCTTGGAATCGGGCATAAGGAATTGACACATTTGTACAAAATATTCCTCAGATTTTACAATACCTAACTGAGATGCTGGACAAAGGCCTATCCTTTTCCTCAATTAAAATCCATGCCTCTGCCATCTCAGCTCATTACAATACGGAGCCACCTATTTTTTCTCATCCATTGCTAAGGCAGTACCTCAGAGGGGCCAAAAACATAAGACCTCCAAGGAGAGCACCAGTACCTGCATGGGACCTCAATTATGTCTTGTAAAAAACTCACACTGCCTCCTTTTCTGCCCGCCAATACAGCTGAGATAAAGTTCTTATCATTGAAAACAGCTCTGCTCCTAGCAATAATCTCTGCAAGATGAGTTACAGGCACTCATGGCTGTGGAACCTTTTATCATTTTCCATCCAGACAGGGTTTCTCTGAGGACAAACCCAACATTTATGCCTAAGGTAGTGTTCAGCATGGCCCTTAACTAAACCATTCATTTGCCTACTTTTTATCCAAACCCACAGAATAAGGGTGAGAGACTCCTGCATTCTTTGGACATACACAGACAGCTACGCTTTTATTTGGACAGAACTAAAGCTTTCAGAAAGACTGAGCAACTCTTAGTGGCATATGCTGCAGGATCACAAGGAAAGGCTATCTCAAAGCAGACTATTTCAAAATGGATAGGCCACTGCATTCATTTCTGCTATTCACAACATGGCAAATCAGTGCCTAAGGGCATTAGGCCACATTCAACCAGAGCAGCAGCCACGTCAACAGCCTTCCTCAGAGGAGTACCAACTAAAGACATTTTAGAGGCTGCAACTTGGAGTTCAGTGCACACTTTTACAAGGCACTACCACTTACCTCTCTACTCTAAATCCAGAGCAGGCTTTGCCACTGCAGTTCTGCAGGGCCTTATAGCCTCTCCTAACCTTTTTAGACCCAGCCACCCAGCCTCAGCTTTGGGATTCAACCCAAGTGTAATGACTGCAACAGTGAAACACGATGAACATAGTACAGTTGTGTACCTACCATAAATGTAGATGTTAGAGTGTATTCACTGTTGCAGTCCAGGTTACCCACCATCCCCCTTTTCTTTGCTGGGATTTATCTGTACTTCTCTATTCTATACAACCTATGTGGTGTATTTGCTTGTAGATGAAGAAAATGTTTATTTTAGTGCATGCATACTTATTAGCATTATTTTATCCTACCCTTTTGGGGGCACCTGACATCTGGGGCAAGAAAAATGAAGAAAATGGGGTCAGCTGCATCTTTTATACCCCTGCCGCACTGACGTCAGGGAAGAGGCGACAGCAACCGACGCCGGACCAAGACTTTGGAATTCAGGCCGACTGCGGGTAGCCTGCCAGCAGGATAACCCAAGTGTAATGACTGCAACAGTGAATACACTAACATCTACATTTATGGTAGGTACACAACTGTACTTTATATACCCACAAACGGTTGGGTTCAGCAATGTCCATATTTATGGTGACATGATAAAATGAAGTACTGAGGAGTATGGTTTAAAAATGATTCTGGTGTGGCAACCAGGGTTTTGTGGGAGGAGACTAAAAAGATAATATAAAAACTGAGAAATTGGTAGCTCTGTTTTATAGATAGTAAGATGTATATGGAGTTAAAATGTTAGTCTCGTTAGTCTTACGCAGGTCAGGCATATTTTTATCAACCAGAGAAGTTGTGGATAGCAATTAATAAAGAGCTGAAGGATTTTATCCAAGAGGGGAAAACGGCAAGAGTCAAGTGGGATAAGCGGATTCTTCCAATAGAACACGTCAGATTGGGATTACCCGATTTGAAGGGGTATTTCTGAACTACACAGTTGAGGCTTCTGTACATAGCACAAGCAGAAAGCTATAATTCAAAGTGGAAAGATATGGTGATGAAACAGGGAAGCTCAAAAAACAGAGACTGGGATTTTGAATCTAGATCTTTAAGGGGAATAACAATAATCGTACAGAATATTATATTCATAAAGTAGCAAAGTATTCAAAGAATTAAGCCAATATGGGACTGGAGAAAGGAAATTCTGCCGATACAGATGAATGCAATTAGGGATACAGGCAAGAGGGGGGGGTGGACTTGGTGAAAACTGGTAAAGGAACCAAGATGTTAAGAGCAAATAACTAGAGAAGGAAAGGTAATAGAATGGGAAGACTCCATGGATTTATTTGGGCTGCAGGTTAGAGATTACCTTCCCTATTGAGGATTGATGTCAGAGTATAGGCAAAGAGAAATGGGGGGGGGTCCTAAATGAAAGACTAGCACTGGTAAAGTTTTTAGCAGAATCTAGATCAGAAGCTGCTGTTAAAGGAGTAATTAGTAGTGTGTAAAATATTGCATGATGATTAAGAATCAGTCAGAGGAGGTTAGAAAGGATTGGAAAAGCAATTCACAAACAAATATGCAACAGTCAGATTTAGGATTTTTGCTTGGAAATGTTTACATAGGTGTTTTTTCTACTCATGTAGATTCCAGAGAATTTTTCCTCAAGTAGACAGCAAATGTTGGAGATGTGATGGGGAAAAGAGGTAATTGGGAACAAATTTCAAATTTCCTGGGAGTGTAAAGAGTTGGCAGACGTTAAAGATTCCGTGTAGACTACTCAATCAGGGATGCAGGGTGAACAAATTGATGCATCTAGGGAAATTATTTTTCTGAGCTATGGTACAGAATGGGAATTGCCTGGACATAGGCCATGCTAAGCCTAATTTTGGTGGCTGCCAAAAAAAGCAATTACTAGAAAATGGAAATTAAAGTCTAAAGCAACTGTACTAGAAATAGTGAATATTATAGGAACAGCGATAAAAACTGGAGTTGGGGTCCTTAGAAAAAGGGTAGAAGCAAATTATATAAAAAATGAGAATTGTGGGAACAATACATAGAGGGGAGGAATGAGGTTTAAAGGAAGGCAGGATTTAAATGAGCTATGTAATGTTTCACAGGCAGTGATTGGGTAGATAAGTGATGTCTAATGTTTGCAACTAAAATAGTCAGCACGGTTTATGATATATAATGCTTGCAACTAAGATTCTGTATAGTTTTTCATTTATATTGGTGTATGACTGCTACATCATAAGTGACAATTTCTTGTACATGTCATTAGTCTGGTACATCAGCAAACAAGGGGGAACCAGATCTTATCCACTTTGCAGGGAGGCAGCGAGTGTGCGGTAATGGGCAATGTGTATTCCAGGGAAAACTAGCACGCTAGCAGACAATCTAAATAGGTCCATCTTGATCCTTCCAGTGTTCACTCGTCATCACTGTTAACCAATCAGTAGATGTGATCTTTTGCCAGTGGGGTCAACCATGTTGTGACTTTTTTCCTCTCAGTACTAAGCACAGCCGGTACTTTGCCCTTATCCTCCCAGCAGGTGAGTCGCTGAGAGATGCTGAAGTTCATATTTGGCCCTCAAGTATACTGTACGCCTTTCCTCCAACTCATTTTATGCTCGTTTATTTATAAAATTTATCAGTTTAAGCACAAGATGATACTCATTGCCTCAGCAAGTGTGGTTCCCTTTCCTTTGGCCTCATCATCTTCACCCCCATGGGTGTTGGATCAGGGCTGCCTGACGTTCACATATCATTCCTTAAATTGACCTTATGTTTTCTCCAGTTCCAGTTATGACAAGAAGTTCTAGGCTTTCCTCCTCTGTTCACCACATCCTCATGTCATCCCAAAAGCATCCAGTAGGAAACTTTTTATAGAAGTAAATGGAAAAGCTTCTGTATTTTGGGACTTCAGGGACAAGTAGACCCGTTTTCCGTGCCTGTGCTCATTGTCCTGCATTTTCTAGCCTCCATTTTCAATGAAGGAGCTAGTTATTTGACAGTTAAGGTGCAGTTGGCGGCCATCTGGTATTGTCATACTGGCTTAGATAGTTGTTCATTGGCTTTTCTTAAATTATGTAAAGCCTCCCTTAAGGGGACGTTACTGCTCTGTCTTCAGATTTAAAAAAAAAAATCTTCCGTGGGACCTTAAGCTGTTTTTTCAGGCCCTTACTCAGCCTTCCTTCGAACCATCGACAAAAAACAAGTAATTTTTTTTTGCCCTGCAAAATACTTTGTATGATGATGTAAATCTTCGTTTATTCTTAACAGCTCAGAACGGGCTTGGCTGTTATACAGCTCGTGCCAGCCAAAAACACTCGAGCCAAGTCTCTATCCACAATGCCCGTGTATATTACCTCAGATCTCGTTTGCTGCTCTGCCAGCAAAATGCATCAGCCTTCTCCCAGCTAAGTGTTTTCTAATTTCTGTTTTTATTGAGGTAGCTTAAAAGATTTTTCTCCCTAATTCTCCTTTTTCTCTTGCCATCCTTTTGTATATCTTTATATAGTTCTATACTCCTTTCCTCTACCCCTTTTTTCTTCTAACCCATTTGAGTTTGCCTTTAGTGCCATTGTTGGTACTTGCACCATTACCTCAGGTAATCTCGTCTACCATTGTTGTTAGATCTGGTCTCTTCTGTACTTTCCCTTTCACTCCTTTGTGTGCATGTGTGTACAAGTGTGTTTTTGTCCTTTACCTTTTTTTTTTTTATATATGTCTGATAAACCAGCTGTGACTGACCAACCATCTAAAGGCACTTCAGGATTTAAATGTTGCCAAGACTGATAGAAAGATGCCTAATTCCGACTGGCGTCTTTCATGTGCCTACTGCTTAGGTGCACCTCATTTGGATTGTGACTTGTGTAAGGGGTTCAGTCAGAGAACCTTAGAGCGCAGGAATAAGCTCTTGCTTAAAGGTCTACTTAAATCCCCTTTTAGTGAAGCCTTGTCCAAGGGTGACGCAACGATCTGCTTAAAAAAAAAAAATCCTTTAGATACAGACTTCAGCCTTGGTTCCAGAGGCTCCTAAACGTAAATCCTCTGTGCCACACCCTTCAGAACAGACAGCTAAGGTTCCAAAACTTTAAGCTAGTAGCTCCTCGGCAGCCGTCAGCACCCTTGTCGGCGCCAGCCTGTTTAGGCTCGGCACCGACTTCACGTACTGCTCAACAAACATTTACATTGGCACCGATAGTCACAGCCCAACCTCTCGGCACCGAAACTTATATTGGAAATGCCCAGGACGAGATATCCCCCTACATAAGACAGTTACCTAGTCCATTCCTTGAAAGACCAGAGTCTCCTTCGGCCCTTTTAGTACGGTCCTCCAGGAATCTTTCAGAGTTGGATTTCATAAGGTTGCGGGCCAAAGGTATTCCTGCCCCCTTCTGAGGTCCCTGTCCCATCTGAAGTGGAGACCTTTTCTCCTGGGACTTCTACTGCAGTTTCAGAGCCCTGCACTTCAATACCCCTGCTGCTGGCTGTTTCGGTGCCATTAGGTGTGTCCATCTCGGCACAGGAGGTTGCTCTAACAGTCTGTTCTGCTGTGGACCCGATTGAGTCTGTGGGACAAGACTCCCCTGTCGGTTTCAGGGTCGGCACCTAGTTTGGGTATGGTACTGATTTCAGTTCCAGAAACTGACCGTTTCGGGTCCTTCTTCGGCTCCAACCTTGGATGGCGATTTCCTCAGAGCAGAGTATGACCTCTATTCCAAGGTGGTCCTTCTTTGATGATGTTCTTAGTGTTTCACTGTTGCAGTCATTACATTTGGGTAATCCTGCTGGCAGGTTGCCCTCAGCCAGCCTGAATTCCAAAGTCGTAGGTCACTGTTGCCCCTTCCCTGACGTCAGGGGTATAAAAGAAGCAGCCAACGACATTTTCTTAAGTCATTCTTGCCGCGCGGTGTCCGAAGCAGAAGCAGTTCGCAAGTGCCAGTTGGCCGACTTCTGAGATTTTTGTGTTCGAGTTTCAAATCCGAAGTCTTCAATAAAGCTAAGTACCCCATTGGGGAAACTTTTTTTTCTTGCTCCAGACCGATGTCAGAAAAAGTTAATAATTGTATTTCTTGTGGGAAGCAAATACCTCATAAGGATTTTCATTCTTACTGTATTCCTTGCCTAGGCCCTGATCACAATGTTTCTGGTTGTCTGTTCTGTGCTAGATTTAACCAACGCACTATTAAGTGTCTGCATGATTTTGCTTTAAACTATTTTGGATGCCTGTTTAATTATCCATAAATGTCGTCGGATAGCCATCCGACTACCGGAGTTCACAAAAAATGCAAAGAAAAGGAGAGACAACCGAGGCCCAAAACCGACGAAGCTTGTCTTAAGTCAGTCGCCATTTCACCGGTCCTCAGTGAGGCGCTTTCGCAGCCCCTGATGCCCGCTACTTTAGAGTCGCAGGCCACTACCGACTCCCACGTGGAGTCGGCCATACCGCTGGAAACTCAAGGTATTGGAGCCTCGGATATTATCCCTTCAGATGGGTCTGGAGCCACTGAGCAGGCACCGGCTTCTGAGGGTGTATTCAGACCTAAACATCTTTAGTCTTTGAAGCTGAAGTAGGTTTGATGTAAAGTACCTTCCAAAGCAAAGAAACAAACTCAAGAGCCACGTGGTCAGGCCTCTATGCCCAAAAACCAGATGCTCAAAATGGCCGAAGACTTTATTACCTTGATCAGGGGTTCCAATCCCCCTCCTGATAAGAGGCCTAGGCAAGAGACTGACTATGAATCTTCAGATCAGGTTTCCATTTCTTCTGATCAGGAATATTCTCTTCCCCCCTATGAGGATTCTGATGCTGAAGAATCTATACGTTCAGCTTCTCCTCCAGAGGACTATTCTTTTGGGGAAACCTTGCATACCATGAGGGAGCATTTCCACTGGGAGAGCAAAGATTTTTCAGAATCTAAAAAGAGGCTCAGGGATTTCCTTTTACTACCGCAACACAAGCCACTAGCCATCCCACCTGTGTTAGACATTGTAGATGTGTTTTCGGAGTCTAGTCTTACCCCAGACTCCTTACCCTCCAGCTCCTGTTAAGCCTGACGGATATTACAGGGTTCCTGGCTCTCATAAATTCCTTTTTAAAAACCCTGCTACAGACCCAGAAACTATTTCTCAGGGTCCCAGAGGAATTAAGGCTCCTGCTGCAAAAAACCCTACCCCCTCTGACAAAGATTCTAGGGCACTGGATAGATGGGGGGGGGGGTTTACATATCTGCTACTTTGGCTATAAGGGCCTTAAACTGTCAGTTTCATATGCTCAAATATCAGCAACATGTCATGGCATTGCTTAAACAGAAAATGTTATACCCTGAATGTGCAGAAAACAAGGAAATGCAGGATTTATTGCATGCAGCTGAACAAGTTGGAAAGCATACTTTGCAATGTGGTTTTGATTCTTTAGAGGCCTCCTGCAGGGCTGCAGTTATAGGTTCTGTAATTAGGAGGCAGGGCCACAGTTATAGGTTCTGTGATTAGGAGGCATGCTTGGTTAAAGGAACAAAATCTGCCTGATCATGTTAGTTAAATTATTAGATGCACCTTTAACAACATGTTTGTTTGGTGTTAAGGCAGAAGAGGTGTTAAAGAAAATGGAGGACAAAGCTAAGTCTATGCAAACGGTCAAAGATTTTTTACAAGTACAGCCACCTAGGTTTAGTAGACACTGGCCAACAAAGAATTGGTTCTTTCCTGTGTCAGACAGACCTCAGAGAGGCAGATCCAGATGCAAGGTTCATATCGCTCAAAGCAGTGGGGGGCTTTTACCTCCAAAGTTGGAGAAGACAAATCACAACCATACACGAAACAGTCCCAATGACTTTCGCCTGCCTGCACCAAGCACTTATCTCCTGGCAGCACCCTTAGGGGGAAATTAGCACTTTTTTTCTCAAAATTGGCACATTATAACCCAGGACAAATGGGTCCTAAATATCATGTCACAAGGCTACAAGTTCCATTTCCGTACCCTGCCAAAGGCAAACGGCTGGTCAGATCTGCCAAAAAAATCAATGGGCAGAGGCACAAAAACTCTCATCCCTCATGGACATGGGGTCCATTCAACAAGTACCAGAGCAAGAGCAGGGACATGGATTTTACTCGACTGTTCTTGGTACCCAGAAAGGACAAGGCCTGGAGGCCAATACTGGACCTGTCTATTTTGCACACATTCCTGGATATAGCAAAATTCAAGATGTTGACTTTGCCACAGCTTCTGCCCATGCTGGGCAAGAATGCTTGGCTTGTGACTTTAGACCTGAAAGAGGCATACCTGCATGTCCCAATCAGACAAATATGCAGAAGATACCTCAGATTCAAGGCTGGCTCAATGCATTACCAATTCTCTGCACTGCCCTTTGGCTTATCTACTGCACCCAGGGTCTTTACAAAGTGCCTGGCACCAATAATTGCATTCTGCAGACAGAGGAATACAAATATATCCTTACTTGGACGACTGTCTAATTCAAGCAGAGAACAAGGACATTCTTCTACAGCATCTGGCATTTGTGAAGAGACTTATAGCATGCCTAGGGTACACAGTCAATGAAAAGAAATCAAAACTAGTACCCTCTCGAGATAATATTCCTGGGTGCAAGCTTAAATACAACTCCCCAGATGGCTTATCTCACGCCAGAAAAAGGCAACTGACTACCTATTTCAAAATGTTGGCAACAAAGGCCCAGTTATCTGCAAGAAATATTCTGCAGGCTTTGGGCTTCATGGCATCCTGCATCCTACTAATTCCATATGCAAGACTGCACATGAGGAAGCTTCAGTGGTACCTAAAAAGTGTTTGGACTCAACATTGCCACAGCCTGGAAACTATGATTACTCTCATTCCCTGCCTGCAACAGGAGTTTCGATGGTGGGCAAAGGCTTGTCACCAAAACAAGGGACAGCCATTCGCATTACCCCCAGCCAGGCAGACACTAACAACGGATGCATCAGATTATGCCTGGGGGGCCCACATGGCAGGAAGATGCATTCAGGGCTCATGGACCTCCAAAACAAATGCATCTACATATCAATCAAAAAGAAGTGCTAGCAGTTCAGAATGCCCTGACGGCCTTCAAGGACCTACTTCATCCAGGACAGCTGCTGATAAAGACAGACAACACCACGGTCGTGTGGTATATAAACAAGCAGGGGGGCACACATTCTTACCCCCTTTGCAGACTAGCCATGACTTTGTGGGACACAGCATTGACTTACCAAGTACATCTGCAGGCACAATTCCTGCCAGGAAGGAAAAATACTCTGGCAGATGAACTAAGCAGAAACCTCATGGATCCCAACGAGTGGCACCTGGATCCACAAGTCTTCAGCATGATAACAAGGAAATGGGGGTGCCTGGACATAGATCTATTTGCCTCCCCTCACAACTACCAACTAAAAAGATTCTGCACAAGGATTTATCACAGACAAGCATGGAAAGTGGACGCTCTGCGCAAGGATTTATCACAGACAAGCATGGAAAGTGGACGCCCTATCAGTATATGCATTTCCCCCTCTGCCTGTTCTCCCCAAGGTACTCCTAAAGGTCAGACAGGAGAAGCCAAAGATGATACTGATTGCCCCAGACTGGCCCCGCCAGTACTGGTATCCAATATTAAGGAGCTTGTCTCAATGCCCAGCTTGGACCTTACCTCAAATACCTCCTCTACTGTCCCAGCAAAACAGTCAGATCCTGCTCAGCCAACTTGGAACTTTAAATCTGACAGCATGGTGAATAATGTAGTCATACAAAACACACCTCTCAGTAAAGCTGTGATGGATGTCATTTTGGAAGCCAGAAGGCCTAGTACTAGAAAATCTTATGCTGGGAAATGGAAGAGATTCTGTGCTTGGAACCAGGCACAAGGAACTGATACAGCTGTGCCAAATATTCCTCAGATTTTGCAATATTTAACGGAGATGCTGGACAAAGGCCTATCTTTTTCATCTATTAAAATTCATGCCTCTGCCATTTCGGCTCATTACAATGTAGAGCCACCAATCTTTTTTCATCCCTTACTAAAACAGTACTTCAGAGGAGCCAAAAATTTAAGACCTCCAAGGAGATTACCAATGCCTGCATGGGACCTCAACTATGTCTTGGAAAAACTCATCCTGCCTCCTTTTGAGCCAGCTGCTACTGCTGATATAAAGTTTTTATCTTGGAAAACAGCTCTGCTCCTAGCAACAACTTCTGCAAGATGAGTTTCAGAGCTACAGGCACTCATGGCTGTGGAACCTTTTATCCAGACATGGTCTCTGAGGACAAACGCAACATTTATGCCTAAGGTGGTGTCCAGTGTGGCTCTCAACCAAACTATTCACCTGCCAACCTTTTATCCAAATCCACAGAACAAGGGGGAGAGAATTCTGCATTCTTTGGATGTACACAGACAGCTTAGATTCTACTTGGACAGAACCAAAGTTTTCAGAAAGATAGAGCAATTACTAGTGACATATGCTGCAGGATCACAAGGAGCGGCTATTTCAAAGTGGACAGGCCACTGCATTCGTTTCTGCTATGTACACCATGGCAAACCAGTACCTAAGGGCATTAGGTCACACTCAACCAGAGCTGCAGCCACTTCAGCCTTTCTCAGGGGAGTACCTAAGAACATAGTACAGTTGTGTACACTTACCATAAATGTAGATGTTCGAGTGTATTCACTATTGCAGTCCAGGTTTCCCACCCACCATCCCCCTTTTTCTTCTGATGGAACCTATCTTTCCTTCTCTGATTTATACAACCTATGTGGTGTATTTGCTTGTAGATGAAGGTAAATTTTATATTGCTGCATGTAATTATACGTATCTAAATTATGGCAACCCTCTTGGGGGGCACCTGACATCTGGGGCAAGAAAAACTAAAGAAAATGGAGTCGGACGCTTCTTTTATACCCCTGACGTGTCAGGGAAGGGGCGACCAACGCAGGACCCAAGACTTTGAAATTCAGGCCGTCTGAGGGCAACCTGCCAGCAGGATTACCCAAATGTAATGACTGCAACAGTGAATACATCATTTATGATAAGTGTACACAACTGTACTTTCTTTGTGCTTCAGTGTTGCAGTCATCACATTTGGGTTATCTGCTTGCAGTAGCCTTTAGTCAGCCTGATTATCAAAGTCTTGGGTCCTGCGTCGGTTGCTGTCTCCTCTTCCATGATGTCAAGTAGTCAGGGGTATAAAGCATGCAGCCGATGCCATTACATCAGTCTTTCTTGCCGTGCAGTGCCTTAAGCAGTTCACAAGTGCCGGTCGGCCGACTCCTGAAGTTTCAGAACCAAAGTCTTCAACTAAGTTAACAATTGTATTTCTTGTGGAAAGCAAATATCTCAAAGATTTTCATTTGTACTGCATTCCTTGCTTCGGCCCATACCACGATGTACCTCAGTCGGTTTTGTGCCTTATTCAAACCTCAAACTATTCTTCGTCTGTTCATTTACATTTCTAAATGTTTTGGTACTCTGTTCAATTATCCAGAAATGGCTTTGGTAAGCCACCCGACTACCGACATTCCGAAAAAAACGCAAAGATAAAGAGAGACAGACCGCATAGGTCCAAAGCTGCCGATGACGCTTCTCCTAACCTAGTCGCCAGTACTCTGTGAGGTGCTTTCACAGCCCCCGATACCCACTACTTCAGATTCGCAGGCCTCTACTGCGACCAATTCGGAGTCCGGTATGCCGCAAGATGCTTCCTCGACTGTGGAACCTGTGGATGACTCTACCTTAGATAGGTCCAGAGCCGCTGTGCAGGCACCGGCTTCTGAGGGTGTATTCAGGCCTACTGACTTGCATATTAAACCAACGCCATCTTCTTCAAGGCCTAAAACTCGATCCATGCCTAGAAAACAGACGCCCAGACCGTATGGTCAGGCCCCTATGCCCAAAAAACAAATAAGAATGGCTGAAGACTTTATTACTCTAATCAGTGGCAGCCACCCTTCCCCCTCTAATAGACCTAGGACTGATTTTCTTCTGATTCTTCTTATCAGGACTCTGATATTTCTGTTTCCACTGATGACCAGGATGTACCCTTATCTACCTATGAGGATTTGGATGCAGAGGACTCCATTCCCTCTGCTTCCCCTCCAGAGGATTTCTCTTTTGGTGAAACCTTGTATACTCTCAAGCAGCATTTTTGCTGGGTAAGCCAGGACTACTCTGACTCCAAAAAGAGGCTTAGGGATTTCTTAGTCCTGCCCCCTAACACAGGCCTTTAGCTATACCTCCTGTACTGGACATTGTTGATGATGCCTTCTCGGAATCTAGCCTGGCCCCTGACTCTACCTCCTGCTCCCAGAAAAACTGATGGGTATTTACAGGGTTCTTGACTCTCAAGTTCCTTTTTAAAAATCCTACTGTGGATCCTGAAACCATTTCACAGGGACCCAAGGGCATTAAGGCTACTACTGCCAAAAATTCTACATCTTCTGATAGAGATTCCAGGGCGCTGGACAGATGAGGTAAGAAGGGTATACTCTTCTGCAACCTTGGCCATTAGGGTCTTAAACTGCCAGTTTCATATGTTAAAGTATCAGCAGCATATTATTGGATTCCTTAAAAGGAAACTGATGTTGATTCCTGACTGTGTTGAAAATAAAGATTTACAGGATTTAATGCATTCGGCTGAGCAAGTTGGAAAACATACTTTGCAATGTGGTTTTGATTCATTAGAGGCATCTTGCAAGGCTGCTGTCACTGGGTCTGTACTTAGAAGGCATGCTTGGCTTAAGGAGCAATCTTTGCCAGATGATGAGGCTAAATTGCTGGATCCTCCCTTAAACCAAGATTGCCTGTTTGGCAACAAAGCAGAAGTAGTACTTCAAAAGATGGAGGAAAAAGCTAAATTTATACAAACTGTTAAAGATTTCCTGCAAGTACAGCCTCCCGGATTTAGTAGGCATTGGCCCTCTGAGAATTGGTCCTCTCCTGCCTCTTCCAGGCCTTAAGTCCAAACCCAGACCTAGCAGAACATCCAGGCTGCAGTCCCAAGGGACTCACAGGACTAAGCAGTGGCGGGGCTCCCACTTCCAAAGCAGGAAGTAGTAAGACCCCCCCCCATGGTAAATTGTCTCAATGATTTAACTTTAAACCTTCCAAGCCCTGCTCAACTGACTGTTCCTTTAGGGGGCAAGATTGCCCTGCAGGCAAAAAATTGGGAACTCTTTACCCAGGAAAAATGAGTTTTAAATATAGTTTCCCCAAGGATACAGATTACATTTCTACTCCTTACCAACCCCAAACGATTGGCCAAATCTACCCCCAAATCGGTGGACAGAGGCTCAAAAGCAAGTTCTATTCCTTTTAAGCATCAGGGCTATTCAACCTGTCCCAGAGGAAGAATGGGGACAATGTTTCTACTAGAGACTTTTTCTGGTACCCAGAAAAGACAACTGGCATCCTATCCTGAACCTGTCTATCCTAAACGCATTTTTGGTAATCCCAAAATTCAAGATGCTAACTCTTCATCAGCTGCTTCCTATGCTAGGCAAAGATGGTTGGCAACACTGGATTTAAAGGAAAACTACCTGCACATCCAAATAAGGGAATCTTGCAGAAGATACCTACGCTTCAAAGCAGGTTACATGCACCATCAGTTCTCTGCACTGCCCTTTGGCTTATCTACTGCGCCCAGGGTATTCACAAAGTGCCTAGCTCCGGTCATTGCCTCTTGCAGGCAAAGAAGTATTCAAATGTACCCATACCTGGACGATTGTCTGATTTAGGCAGAAAGCCAGGACATACTATTAAATCATCTGGCATTTGTAAAAAAAATTGCTAACTTCTCTGTGGTACACCATAAATGAAAAGAAATCCCATCTTGTACCCTGCCAGCAAATTGTATTCCTGGGAGGAAGCTTGAATACTACTTCCCAGATGGCCTACCTCATGCCAGACAAACAAGTTCATTTGACAGCCTACTTCGAACTACTGGCCACAAAGACCCATCTATCTGCAAGGAAGATACTACAAGCCCTGGGGTTCATGGCCTCCTGCATTCTACTAATTCCATATGCAAGACTGCATATGAGGAAACTACAATGGTATCTAAAAATCCTATGGTGTCAACATTCTCAGGATCTAGAATCAATTATTCCTATCCTACCTTGTCTGCAGATAGAGTTCCTTTGGTGGGCAGAGGCCTGGCACCAAAACAAAGGACTGCCATTCACTCTACCCCCTGCCGCCCAAACCCTAACAGACTCCTCAGACTATGCATGGAGGCTCACTTGGCAGGGAAGTGCATTCAGGGCAAATGGACCTGCATATCAATCAAAAAGAAATGTTAGCTGTACAGAATGCTCTGACAGCCTTCAAGGACCACATTCTTCCAGGACAGTTATTGGTAAAGACGGACAACACCACTGTTATTTGGTACATAAACAAGCAGGGAGGAACCCACTCCTACCCTCTCTGCAGGCTAGCCATGGCTCTGTGGAACACAGCCTTGAGCTACCAAGTGCACCTACAGGCTCAATTCCTGCCAGGAAAGCTAAATACACTGGCAGACAACCTAAGCAGAAATCTCATGGACCCACACAAGTGGAAACTGGAACCAAAGATATTCAACATGTTGGGAAACAAATGGGGGAGCCCAGAGATAGACCTGTTTGCCTCCCCCAGAACTACCAATTGGACATATTTTGCACAAGGACTCCCCACAAACAAGCTTGGAAAGTGGATGCCCTGTCCTTCACCTGGAAAAACCTATCTGTTTATGCCTTTCCCCCTCTGCCTCTCCTCTCCAAGGTACTACTACAGATCAAACGGGACAAACCAAGGACAATACTGATTGCACCAGACTGGCCACACCAACACTGGTACACCCTCTTGTGCATTGTGTCACTGCTGACACCATGGCATCTGCCTCAGATCTCTTTCCTGCTGTCCCAGCAGGAGGGCCAGATTCTGCACCCACAGCTTCAAACCTTGAACCTGGCAGCTTGGCTAATTACCTGATCTTTCCGTTACCATCCCTCAGTAAACAAGTGATGGATGTCATTCTGGAGGTAAGGAGGCCTAGTATTAGAAAATCCTATGCTGGAAAAGATTCTGTTCCTGGAGCCAAACTCAGGGAATGGGCACAGCAGCGCCCAATTTACCTTAGATTCTTCAATACTTAACTGAGATGCTTCACAAGGGCCTTTCCTTTTCCTCCATCAAAATTCATGCCTCAGCCATTTCAGCTCATTACAATACAGAACCACCTCCTCTTCTTTCATCCACTGAAGCAGTTCCTCAGAGGGGCCAAAAACGTAAGACCACCCAGGAGAGCCCCTACTCCAGCCTGGGACCTCAACTTTGTATTGGAAAAACTCACTCTACCTCCCTTTGAGCCAGCTGCAACTGCAGAGTTGAAATTCCTTTCTTGGAAAACAGCCTTCCTTCTAGCCATCACTTCAGCAAGAAGTGTCTGAATTACAGATCCTCATGGCAGTGGAGCCTTTCATCATCTTTCATGCGGACAGGGTGTCCCTCAGGACCAATCCCTCCATGCCCAAGGTGGTATCCAGTATGGCCCTTAATCAGTCCATTCATTTGCCTACCTTCTTTTCTAATCCACAGAACAAGGAGGAACGGATACTGCACTCGCTGGACGTGCACAGACAACTTAGATTTTACTTGGACAGGACTAAACCTCTCAAGAAATCTGAACAGCTGCTGGTTGCATTCGCTGCAGTGGCAGAGGGGGAAGGCCATTTTAAAGCAAACCATTACTAAGTGGATAGGCCACTGCATTAATTTCTGCTATAAGCACTATGGCAAACCTACCCCACAGGGGATTAGCCCACATTCAACCAGGGCTGCATCTACCTCTACAGCCTCTCAGAGGTGTCCCTACCAGGGACATCCTAGAAGCTGCCACCTGGAGTTCTTTACGTACCTTAACCAAGCATTACCACTTGCCAATTTTTTCTAAATCCAGAGCTGGCTTTGCCACTGCAGGCTTGCTGGTCCTAATGCTATCTAATTTCCTCCTCCCATCCTTAGCTTTGGGAATCTACCCAAATGTGATGACTGCAACAGTGAAACATGAAGAACATAGTAAAGTTGTGTACACTTAATGTAGATGTTAGTGTATTCACTGTTGCAGTCCTGGTTACCCTCCCTCCAGCCCCCTGACTATTGACGGTCTCTTATCTTGTTTACTATGCTTAAAG
The DNA here is from genome assembly GCF_019279795.1 of Protopterus annectens. NCBI lineage: Eukaryota > Metazoa > Chordata > Ceratodontiformes > Protopteridae > Protopterus > Protopterus annectens. The sequence goes on along the minus strand of NC_056746.1, from coordinate 1,302,072,476 downwards.
CTTTTTGGTGTATTTGCTTTTTTGTTGGAGGTGTAACCTTGTATAGAATCCACAATTCAACACATTACTGTATGCTACCAGTTGTCATCCACAGCACATTATGGGGGCACCTGACATCTGGGGCAAGAAAAACTGATGTAATGGCATCGGCTGCATGTTTTATACCAGACTACCTGACGTCATGGAAGATGAGACAGCAACTGATGCAGGACCCAAGACTTTGATGATCAGGCCGACTGAGGGCTACTGCAAGTAGATAACCCAAATGTGATGACTGCAACAGTGAATACACTCGAACCTCTACATTTCTGCTAAGTGTACACAACTGTACTTTCTGGGCTCTCACTCCTCTTTAGGGGGGTACAGCCTTTCAGGTTATGGAGAGACCCTTAGCCTTGATGGGCTCCCAGCTGGCCCCATCTGCATCGGAGTGCCATATTTCCATTTCCTCTGGTCCAGAGTTGACACTGATCTCTAGGACAGGACAGTGAGCACCGAAGCTTCAAATTATCCAGTTACAGGACCCCTCCTCTTCAGAGTCTTCCCCAGAGATTTTCACTGAGGAGCCACCCCGAAAGAGGACATGCAAGAGGAAGCATTTGGATTCCCCTGAAGAATCTTTCAGAGGACACCGATTTCAATGAAGGGGAGGGTTCCCCACGGTCACCTACTGAGGATGTTTCCTTTGGAGATGTACTAAAAATTCTGAAACAGAGTTAACTGGAAGTCCCGCGACCCATCCTCTGAGGAAACTGTGTACTTGCAAGCCTTCAGTGCCCAACCATCTACCTCCTGGGTGTCCCTACCCTCTGATGACCTTGTCAAGCTTATCGTGCAGCAGGCATGAAAGGCTCCTTATGCCATAGAGGCCATTCCCTAGAGACCTGACAAAATATCTCCACCTGACCACCAATATTGGGCAAAGGTTTTGCTATTAGATGTCGTGATGGTGGGGGAGGCTGGCACCATAAAGGACCTAGCCGACGAGAGTCCGGTTCATCATCCTAATAGGGAGTCCAGGACAATGGACAGGTTTGGAAAGCAGGTCTAATTTTCATTGACCTTCGCACTTGGGTCCTTGAACTTTATGGCACATTTTACTTGACTCGAGAGACTGATTAAGAAATTATCAGAAACTCTAGCTGGGGCCATGTCCAGCGAGGTACAATATATGGTCGCCTCACGACTAGGCAACCTGGAGTCTATTTCAGACTCGCCAATGCAGTCGAAGGGATGACCAGAGCAGCAGGTTCCATCATTGCCATTCAGCGACATGCCTGGATGTGCTTGTGTGAATGCAGAGTCCATCAAGTTTTCCTTCGTCAATGCTTCATTTGATGGATCTTCCCTGTTCGGCCCAAAAGTAAGAGAGACACTAGCCTGGTGTGAAAAGGATGGTAAGACACTGTCGGCCGTGGGCATTCGTTTTTCCACCCCTCAATGATCCTTCTGCAAGAATCAGAGGAGCATGAAAATGTGGCTCAAGAAGTCCCAGAAACCTTTCCATGACACACTTGGCTCCAGCTCTCCTCAAGGCAGAGGTGGCCCACGAAACCAGGGGTCCAGGGATTCCTTCTCTGGACATCCCTACCAGCAGTCCGGAAAGGAGGCCTGATTCCTTACCTGTGGAAGCAGTCGGGGGAAGACTTTCCCTGCACCTGTCAACGTCGCTACAAGTAACATCTGATTCTTGGCTGCAGAAAATCCCTAGCCAGAGGCTACAGTATCCCCTTCAACATAATCCTACGTTCTCCAAGAAAAATTCCTAATGTTCCACCCCATCAGAGGGATCCAGCCACCAAAGAAATACAAAGGCTGCTGCAAAAGAGTCATCCAAGAAGTCCCACCAGACCAGTTAGAATCTGGATTTTACTCGCTCTTTTTAATCCCAAAAAAGACAAGGAACTGGAGGCCAATACTAGACCTCAGCCTTCTAAACAAGTTTGTCCAGTAAAGAAAATTATGGATGGTCACAGTTCAGTCTATTCTCCCCTTTCTAGAGAAAGACAATTGGATGCGCTGTCTAGAACTTCAGAATGTGTAATATCACATTTAAAATAGAGAAGCACCCAAGAAGGTTTCTCCACTTTTGGCTGGGAGCCAGTCCTTGCCAATTCTGAGTGCTGCCATTTGGTCTCAACAAGGTTGCCAGGGTGTTCACCAAATGTATGGAGGCCATCACGGTCCATGTGAGATTACACGGATTCCGGGTGTTTCCTTATCTAGACTACTGACTCCTCACCACCCCCACCAGGCATCTACTGATCATTTGACAGTTCCAGAATCAGCCAGGCAAACATTTTATATGCTGGCCAAAATCCGTAAGAATCTAGATAAACCACCTGGAAGACCGATTGTTTCAGGTAGGAGTTTTTAACGGAACCTTTGTCAGCATATTTGACAGGTTATCTTACACCTTTGCTGACTTGTGTACGTTCCCGTATTCAGGACACACTGAATTTCTTAATAGCGTAGATGAAATGCAAATTGAACAAGGTTGGCTATTGTGTACCCTTGATGTTTCGGCCCTATATACTAGTATTCCTCACTGGACGGGACTTCTGGCATTGGAATTTTGGTTGAATCTGGCTTCCCTATATAGCCCTGGATTTAATACTTTTTTTCCTCCTGTTTAACAGAGCATGTGTTAATGAAGAATTTGTTTTCGGGACCAGTGCTATTTGCAGATAAAGGGCGCAGTGCTGGGGGCTTTCTTTTGCCCTCATATATACCAGTCTTTTTATGGGGTATATTGAGGAACAGATCATTTATGACCAAACCCATAATATATGTCTAGATTCTATGGATGTTTGGTGCAGATATCTGGATGATTGCTGGCTGGTCTGGAAGTTGGACTGTGTATTTAAAAGAATTTATGGATTCTTTGAATGAAAATAAGTGGGGTATGTGTTTCACAATCAGTTTTTACCTTACTGATAATACTTTTTTGGATGTACAAATAACAGTGCAGTGGGATAGTACTTTGCATAGTTCATTCCATATAAAAATACACAGTTCAACACATTACTGTATGCTACCAGTTGTCATCCACAGCACATTATTAGTATTCCAAAAATCTCAGTTTCTCAGACTTCGTAGAATATGCTCTTCTCATTTGGAATTGCATGAAAATGAACAGGATTTAATTTGCAGGTTTGAGAATAGGGGTTAAGCATCACATATTGTTGTTAGTAATGCCTTATTGGTAAATAATCTGGATAGAACAAAATTATTACAATACAGGGTCAAGAATACCAATACACAGCCTTATAGCTTGGTTACAAATTTCGGAAATAATACACGATTCTTCATGGACTTGATTCACAAAGTTGATTCATGAACATTAGGGCATCTTGTTCGAGGGATCTTATACCCTCAACTGTCTTTTTTTCATACAGGAAAGGGAAAACTTTGGGGGGGGGTTGATTTAATCATTATAAATGGCCCGTTGGTCAGGAAACGGAGGACAAGTGGGTTTGGATGGCTAATCTTTGATAGGTTGCTATCCCTGTGGACGTTGTAGTTTTTGCAAGTATATCAGGAAAGATAAATATTTTACATGGAAAAACACGTTTTTGACATTTTGGTCTATGGAAAGTGTAGCAGCGATGGGTAATATATTCGGCTGTCTGTACAGGTTCTGCATTTCATGCTGGACAAACATCCCTTTAAATTAAGAATATCGGAACATACGAGAGAGATCAGATGTGCTAAATCCTCTAATGCATTATACAAATTATTAAACATGCTTCTGCTAAATTCACTTATTATTATTGATAGAATTGTTTTCAACAAGAATAATAAAGTTGGCTGGCATGCTATGTTAAATCAAAAAGAAAAGATGTGAATCATTAACCTGGGTGCTCTTTTTACACGAGGTCTGAATAAACATTTAGAAGAACCAATAGGAACAAAGGAGTAAATAATTAGTTAAGACTGATGGTATGCTGACGACTTATTTTATACGTCCGTTGATAAGTGGATGTATTTGACTCTGTGTATTTTTAATCATTGAATAAGACCACTTACTCCAGTTTGGACTAGCAGTAAAATATAATTGGAGAGCTGACTGTGTGCTGCCCATTTCCATCCATGACATTAGGCCTGTCAGAGGGCTTCCACTAAAATGGTCTACAACAGCATGTGGAAGAGGTTCTCAACTTGGGAGTCAAGGGAGAATATCGATCCTTTCTCAGAATCAGTTCACCTTTTTCTTAGCACTGTTTTTCAAGAAAGAGACAGTTTCTCTACTGTCAAACTTCAACTGGCTGCCACATCTAGTTTTCATGTTGGTAAGAGGGCCTCCTCTGTTTTTTTCCAAGTTATGTAAGCATTCCATGAAGGGAATTTTTCATCTTAGACCTCCAATGAAAGATCCTTCTCCCCCTTGGGGTCTTACACAGAAGCCCTTTCTTGTAGCATGAAATTTCTCTTGGAAAACAATCCTTTTGGTAGCTATTACTTCTCCTAAGAGAATATCAGAGCTTCAAGCTTTGTCAGCCAGACCTCCTCATATAATTTTTCATAAAGATATGATATTCTTAAGAGCAAATCTGTCCTTCATGCCTAAGGTGGCCACAGAGTCCAACATTAACAAGTCCATTCAGTTACTGGATGTTCATCATGTTTCACTGTTGCAGTCATTACACTTGGGTTATCCTGCTGGCAGGCAACCCGCAGTCGGCCTGAATTTCAAAGTCCTGGTCCGGCGTCTGTTGCTGTCACCTCTTCCCTGACGTCAGTGCGCCAGGGGTATAAAAGATGCAGCCAACGCCATTTTCTTCAGTCTTTCTTGCCGCACGGTGCCCGAAGCAAAAGCAGTTCGTAAGTGCTGGTCGGCAGACTCTTGAGATTTTCAAAATCAAATTTCAGATCCGAAGTCTTCAATAAAGCTAAGTACCCCATTGTGGAAATTTTTTTTCTTGCTCCAGACCGATGTCAGAAAAAGTTAATTGTATTTCTTGTGGGAAGCAAATACCTCATAAGGATTTCCACTCTTACTGTATCCCTTGCCTAGGTCCTGACCACAACGTTGCTAGTTGTCGGTTTTTTGCTAGATTTAACCAACGCACTATTAAGCGTCAGTACGATTTTGCTTTTCATTATTTTGGCAGAAGGTTTATCTACATAATGTCGTCGGAACAACCGACCGGAATTCATAAAAAATGCAAGGACAAGCATCCGAGGTCCAGAACTCTTCTAGACCAGTTGCCAGTGCTCAGTGAGGTGCTTTCGCAGCCCCTGACTCCCGCCACTGGCCGCCTCCGACTCCCACATGGAGACAGCTAGGCCTCTGGATACTCAAGGCATTAGTCCTTTGGAAATTAATCCCTCATATGGGTCTGGAGCCGCTGAGCAGGCATCGGCTTCTGTGGGTGTCTACAGACCTACACAACTTTATATAAAGCCTACTTCAGCATCCAAGACGGTCTAAAACAGTTTTAAAGACAGGGAAACCAGTACAGCATTCTCCAGGACAGGCTTCTATGCCTAAGAAACAGATGCTCAAAATGGCCGAAGACCTAATTACTTTGATCAGGGGTTCCCATCGTCGTCCTAATAAGAGGCCTAGGCAAGACACTGAATATGACTCCTCTGATCAGGTTTCCATTTCCTCTGACTCCTCCTCTGATCAGGGATATTCTGTTCCTCCTTATGAGGATTCTGATGCTGAAGATTCTCCTCCGGAGGACTATTCTTTTGGGGAAACCCTACATAACATGAGGGAGCATTTCCATTGGGAGAGCCAGGATTATTTCAATTCTAAGAAAAGACTTGGAGACTTTCTTTTACTTCCTCAGCACAGACCTCTTGCAATTCCCTAGAACATAGTAGATGATGTTTTCTCAGAGTCCTGCCTTTCTCCAGACTCTACCTCCTTCCCCTGTCAAGCCAGACAGATACTACAGGGTCCCAGACACCCATAAATTTCTTTACAAAAACCCTGCTGCTGACCCAGAAACTCTCACAGGGTCCCAAATGGATCAAGGCTGCTTCTGCCAAAAACCCTGTCCCCTCAGACAGAGTTTCTAGGGCTTTGGACAGATGGGGGGGGGGGTTTACACTTCTGCTACATTGGCTGTAAGGGCTTTAAATTGTCAGTTTCATATGCTCAAACATCAGCAATATTTAATGTCTTTGTTAAAACAAAAAATGTTAACAAATTCTGAATGTACTAAACAAAGAGATTTATTGCATGCAGCTGAACAAGTGGGAAAACATACTTTGCAATGTGGTTATGATTTACTGGAGGCCTCGTGCAGGGCCGCTGTTAGAGATTCTGTTGTTAGAAGGCGTGCTTGGTTAAATGAACAGAATCTGCCTGATCATGTTAAAGCAAAATTATTGGATGCTCCATTACAGCATGATACTTTGTTTGGTGTTAAGGCAGAGGAGGTGTTAAAGAAAATGGAGGACAAGGCAAAATCTATGCAGACAGTAAAGGATTTCTTACAGGTACAGCCACCCAGATTTACCAGGAAATGGCCCTCTAAAAATTGGTCCTTTCCAGTGTCAGACAGACCACAAAGAGGCAGATTCAGACGCCCTAGAGGCAGGCAACAGGCCCAAACAATTGGGTGCTTCTACCTCCAAAAGCAGAGAAGACAAATCACAGCCTTACAGAAAACAGTCCCAATGACTTCCCTCTGCCAGTGCCAAGCACTTATTTTTTGGCAACACCCTTAGGGGGAAAGCTAGCACTTTTTTCACAAGATCACCCAGGACAAATGGGTTTTAAATAGTCTCAGGGCTACAGGTTCCACTTTCACACCCCTCCAAAGGCTAAAGGTATGCCAGACCTGCCATGCAATCAATGGCAAGAGGCACAAAAACAAGTTTAATCTCTCGTGGACATGAGGGCTATTCAGCCAGTGCCACAAGAGCAGGGACAAGGATTTTACTCAAGACTTTTAGTAGTACCAAGAAAGGACAAAGCCTGGAGACCAATTCTGGACCTGTCTATACTAAATACTTTTCTGGACGTCCCAAAATTCAAGATGTTGACTCTACAGCAGCTTCTGCCCATGCTGGACAAGAAGGCTTGGCTTGTAACTTTGGACCTCAAAGAGGCATACCTGCATGTCCCAATCAGACAAACTTGCAGAAGATACCTCAGATTCATAGCTGGCTCAGTGCACTGCCCTTTGGCTTATCTACTGCGCCCAGGGTCTTCACAAAATGCCTGGCACCAGTAATTGCATTTTGCAGACAGAGGAATTCAAATATACCCCTACTTGGACGACTGCCTTATTAAAGCAAAGGACAAAGATATTCTACTATAGCATCCGGCGTTTGTAAAAAGATTACTAATTTGCCTAGGGTACACAGTAAACGAAAAGAAATCAAAACTAGTGCCCTCTCAAAGAGATAATATTCCTGGGTGCAAGCTTAAATACAACTGCCCAGATGGCTTATCTCACACCAGACAAACAAAGGCATCTGACTTCTAACTTCAAAGACATGGCAACAAAGACCCAGTTATCTACAAGGAAAATTCTGCAGGCTCTGAGCTACATGGCATCCTGCATTCTACTAATTCCATATGCAAGACTGCATATGAGGAAACTACAATGGTATCTAAAAAGTGTTTGGACTCAACATTGTCACAGCCTGGAAGCAGTAGTTACACTCATTCCCTGCCTGCAACAAGAATTTCAGTGGTGGGCACAGGCCTGTCACCACAACAAGGGACAGACATTCATCTTACCCATTGCCAGGCAGACACTAACAGATGCATCAGATTATGCCTGGGGGCACATGGCAGGAAAATGTATTCAGGGCACATGGCCCACAAACCAAATGCATCTTCATATCAATCAAAAAGAGATGCTAGCTGTACAAAATGCCCTGACAGCCTTCAAGGACCTACTTCATCCAGGACAACTACTGATAAAGACAGACAGTACTACAGTCATGTGGTACATAAACAAGCAAGGGGGCACACATTCCTACCCCCTCTGCAGGCAAGCCATGACTTTGTGGAACACAGTATTGACTTATCAAGTACATCTGCAAGCACAATTCCTGCCAGGAAAGACAAATACTTTGGCAGACTAACTAAGCAGAAACCTCATGGATCCTTGAGTGGAAACTGGATCCACAAATCTTCAACATAACAGGGAAATGGGGATGCCCATACTTAGATCTATTTGCCCCCTCTCACTACTGCCAGCTACAGAGATTCTGCACTCGGACTTATCACAAGCAAGCATGGAAAGTGGACGCCCTTTCATTCAGCTGGAAAGCCCTTACAGTATATACCTTCCCTCCTCTGCCTCTCCTCTCCAAGGTACTCCTAAAGGTCAGACAAGAGAAGCCAAAAATGATACTGATTGCCCCAGACTGGCCACGCCAGCACTGGTACCCAATCCTAAAGAGCTTGCCTCAAAGCCCAGCCTGGACATGGTCTCTAATACCTCATTTGCTGACCCAACAGAACAATCAGATCCTGCACAGCCAACTCAAAACCGTAAGTCTGGTGCATGGCGGATAATGTAATCATTCAGAACACACCTCTCTCTAAAGCAGTTATGGATGTTATTTTGGAGGCCAGGAGGCAGAGCACCAGAAAATCTTATGCAGAAAAATGGAAGAGATTCTGTGCTTGGAGCCAAGCGCAGGGAATTGACTCACTTGAACCAAATATTCCTCAGATTTTGCAATACCCAACTGAGATGCTGGACAAAGGCCTATCCTTCTCATCAATTAAGATCCATGCCTCTGCCATTTCAGCTCATTACAATACGGATCCACCTATTTTTTCTCATCCACTGCTAAGAGAGTTTCTCAGAGGGGCCAAAACCATAAGACCTCCAAGGAGAGCTCCAGTGCCTACATGGGACCTCAATTTTGTCTTGGAAAAACTCACACTACCTCCTTTTGAAACAGCCAATACAGCAGAGATAAAGTACTTGTCATGGAAAACCGCTCTTCTCCTAGCAATAACTTCAGCAAGAAGAGTCTCAGAGTTACAGGCACTAATGGCTTTGGAACCTTTTATTATTTTTCATCAGGACAGGGTTTCTCTAAGGACAAACCCCACATTTATGCCAAAGGTAGTGTCCAGCGTGGCTCTTAACCAAACCATACATTTGCCTGCCTTTTATCCAAACCCACAGAACAAGGGGAGAGACTTCTGCATAATTTGGACATACACAGACAGCTACGCTTTTACTTGGACAAGACTAAAGCCTTCAGAAAGACTGAACTCTTAGTGGCATATGCTGCAGGTTCCCAAGGAAAAGCCATTTCAAAATGGATAGGCCACTGCATTCGTTTCTGCTATTCACAACATGGCAAGTCAGTGCCCAAGGGTATTAGGCCACATTCTACCAGAGCAGCAGCCTTCCTCAGAGGAGTACCAACCAAGGATATTTTGGAGGCTGCAACATGGACTTCATTGCACACTTTTACAAAGCACTACCATTTACCTCTCTACTCTAAATCCAGAGCAGGCCTTGCCACTGCAGTTCTGCAGGGCCTCATAGCCACTCCAAACTCTATTTATGCCCAGCTGCCCAACCTCAGCTTTGGGATTCAACCCAAGTGTAATGACTGCAACAGTGAAATACGATGAACATAGTACAGTTGTGTACCTACCATAAATGTAGATGTTCGAGTGTATTCACTGTTGCAGTCCGGGTTACCCTCCCACCATCCCCCTTTTTCTTTGCTGGGACTTGTCTGTACCTATCTATTCTATACAACCTATGTGGTGTATTTGCTTGTAGATTAAGGTTATGTGCATGCTTTTTTATGATCATAATTTTTACAGCCTACCCTTTTGGGGGCACCTGACATCTGGGGCAAGAAAAACTGAAGAAAATGGCGTTGGCTGCATCTTTTATACCCCTGGCGCACTGACGTCAGGGAAGAGGTGACAGCAACTGATGCCAGACCAGGACTTTGGAATTCAGGCTGACTGCAGGTTGCCTGCCAGCAGGATAACCCAAGTGTAATGACTGCAACAGTGAATACACTCTAACATCTACATTTATGGTAGGTACACAACTGTACTTTTTCTTCCCGAAATCCTCAATCAAAGGTGAATATATTTTCTATCTCCATTCTAGATGTTCACAGGCAAACTACATTTCTACCTTCACAAGACTAAGAGGCATAGGAAATTCGATCAACTGATTCTCTTTCTCAAAAACTGGTCAGGTCAGACAGTTTCAGAAATCACTTTAGCTACATGGATAACACTTTTTCATTCACAAGTATAGATTTGCCTCGACCTCCCAAGGCTCATTCTACTAGCAGTATGGCTATTTCATGTACTTTCTCTTCCAGAGCCTCAGCTGATGAAATTTGTGCTGCACCCACTTGGTTTGAGACTCGTACCTTTGATGTCCTTCAAGGATGCATCTGCAGTCCTTACAAATGGGTTGTCCTGTCGTCAGGCAGCCCTTCGGTCGGCCGGATTCCAAAGTCTGGGTCTGGCCTCGGCTGGTGTCGCACTTCACCCGTCATAGCTGCAGTTCTTCGGGTATAAAGGCATCAGCCGACGCCATTTTCCCCAGTCTTTCTTGCCGCGTGGCGCCCAAAGCAGAAGCTGTTCGCAAGTGCCGGTCGGTCAGATCCAGAGATTACTACTACCGAATACTACTTCGAAGACTTCTAAAAGCTAAGTACCCGTTGGGGACTCTTTCTTGCCTCAGCCGATGTCAGAAAAAGTTAATAACTGTTTAACTTGTGGGAAACAAATACCTCATAAAGATTTCCACTCTTACTGCTTACCTTGTTTAGGCCCAGACCACGACGTAGCAGCTTGTTTAGCCTGTGCTTCTTTCAACCGACGGACGCTTAGGCGTCGGTCGGAGTTTGCTGAACAGTTTTTCGCTCAGATTTTGCGTACATAATGCCGCCGGATCCTCTGACTTCACAAGTTGTTAAGAAACGCGAAAAAGGACCGACACTCGCGGTCCGCGGTTTCGCAAAACCGCAGTTAAGCAAACGCGAGTGTCTCGGCCGGCGATACCGAGCAAACGGTTCTAACTTCAGCCGAATCCATGACTACTACTGAGGCCCCTTCTAACCTGGTTGAGTCGGCCTCTGAAATTCTACCTGCTACTGTGGTTTCACAAGAATTATCGGACACCATCCCTTTGGATGTTAAAACCCCTGCACGTGGTGCTGCTAGGCCGCCTGCAGCCATGTCCATAAAGGCCTTTGCCAGGGCTAAAGCAGCCAAAACTTCTAAGTCTGTGCCTGTTAAGCCCCCCTCTCACAGGCCCAGCTCCAGTTCCCAAATGCTTACTCTGGCAGAGGATCTCATCTCTTTAATAAGGGGATCCCAACCTCATCCAGACAGGGCCTCTCAACCTCCTCCAGAAAAGAGACCTAGAGCAGAGCCCCCTGAGCCAGTGTCCTCAGATGATTCTTTTGATGATTCAGACATTGCAGACCATCCAGAGGCTCCTTTTTCTACTTATGAAGACTCCGATGCTGAGGAATCGATTCCTTCTGCCTCTCCACCAGAGGAATTTTCCTTTGGGGAAACCTTACATGCCATGAGAGAGCAATTTCAATGGCAGGGGCAAGATTTCTCAGACTCAAGGAAAAGGCTTAGGACTTTTTTGCATTTACCACAACATAGGCCTTTAGCTATACCTCCAGTTCTTCCTGTTGTAGATGATGCATTTAATGATGCTTGCACTGCTCCTGACACTTTGCCTCCAGCCCCTGCTAAGCCCGATAGGTTCTACAGGGTCCCGGACACACATCATCATTTATACAAGGCTCCTTTTGCAGATCCCGAGACTATCTCCCTCAACCTCAGTTAAAAACCCTCTCCCCTCTGAAAGGGAATCCAGGTGCTTAGAGAGATGGGGTAAAAAAGTATACACCTCTGCTACTCTCTCAGCTAGGGCATTGAACTGTCAGTTTCATATGATCCAATACCAGGAGTTTATGCTTGATCAGTTAACTAAGAAACTGTCCTCTGATGATTCTTTAGATAAGAAATATGTTCTAGAAATGGTGCATAACATTCAGCGGGTTAGTAACCATTCTTTAAAATGTGGCTATGATGCACTGGAGGCTTCCTTTAGATCAGCCATGACTGGCACAGTTATAAGAAGGCATGCATGGTTGAAAGAACAGGTCTTGCCGGATCATGTTAAAGCAAAACTATTAGATGCTCCTATGGATAAGGTCAGTTTATTTGGTTCTCCTGCTCAGCAGGTACTGAAGAAAATGTAAGAGAAGGCAAAATCTGTACAAACAGTGAAAGATTTCTTACAGGAACTGGCCTTCCAAAAATTGGTCCTTTCCAGACTCCTCTAAAACACAGAGAGGCAGGAATAGGCGTTCGAGAGGCAGAAATCAATCCAGAGGAGGTGCCTACAGGGGACGCCAGTGGCAAGGTAACAACCAGCGAGGCACAAACACAACTACTACCACTGCAACAGGACAATCACAGTGACTTGACTCTGGCACCGCCTACCAGGGAACAAATTGCAGCACCCTTAGGCGGAAAGTTAGCCTTATTTTCAAAAAACTGGCACTACATCACAAGAGACAAGTGGATTTTACAAACTGTAGACCAAGGCTACAGGTTTCATTTCCATACTTCCAAACCTACCACCAACTCAAAAGACAGAAGCTCTAAAACAAATAGCTCAATTAGCAAAGATGAGAGCTGTGGAAAGGGTACCATCTATGGAACAAGGAAAGGGATTTTACTCCAGACTCTTCCTGGTACCAAGAAAAGAGAAAAATTGGAGGCCTATTCTCGACCTGTCCGCTTTAAACACATTCATCATTGTTCCAAAATTCAAAATGCTGACCCTACAGCAACTTCTTCCCATGCTGGGCAAGGAGTATTGGCTGGTGACTCTAGATCTCAAGGAGGCATACCTGCACGTCCCCATACGACCAAATTGCAGAAGATACCTCAGATTTCTTGCAGGATCAGAGCATTATCAATTCTCAGCATTGCCCTTTGGCTTATCTACTGCACCCAGAGTGTTCACGAAATGCCTGGCATCAGTAATCGCTCACTGCAGGCTTCAGGGAATCCAAATATATCCATACCTGGACGACTGCCTGATACAAGCGGACAACAAAACAAGCTAACAGAAGACTTACAAAGAGTCATTTGCTTACTGCAAGCCCTGGGATATACAGTCAATATAAAAAATTCAAGACTGATACCATCCCAAAGAATAACCTTCTTAGGTGCAGAATTGGACACAGTAAAACAGATGGCATTCCTAACTGCAGAAAAACAAGAACAACTTCCTCTCTACTTCTTGGCATTAACAAAGCAGAACAAACTAACAGCAAGGAAAGTACTGCAGGCCTTGGGCTTCATGGCATCCTGCATAATCCTGGTCCCTCATGCCAGACTGCATATGAGAAAGCTACAGTGGTACCTGAAGAATTTATGGTCTCAACACAGGCACAGCCTAGAAACCGAAATACCACTAATCCCATGCCTGAAACAAGAGTTCCTATGGTGGGCTCAGGCATGCCAGTCAAACCAGGTTTGCCCTTCCACAGCATTCAACCAAGCCAAACCATCACAGCGGACGCCTCAGACCTCGGTTGGGGGCCCACATGCTGGACAAGTGCATACAAGGCTTATGGACTCAAGATCAGCTGCACCTGCACATAAATCAAAAGGAAATGCTGGCAGTAAAACTAGCAATCCAGAATTTCAGACCATTCCTCCAAGAAGGGCAGTTGATGATAAGGACAGACAACACCACAGTCATGTGGTACATCAACAAACAGGGAGGCACTCATTCATACCCTCTATGCCGGATGGCACTGGACCTATGGAATATGGCTCTGAGCTACAACATTCAGCTACAAGCAATTTTTGTACCAGGAAAAGAAAACATCCTAGCAGACATATTAAGCAGAACTACCTCAGATGCTCACGAATGGATGCTACACCCGGACATCTTCAAGGTCATCACAAGGAAATGGGGACTGCCACAAATAGACCTATTCGCATCCCCACTCAATCACCAGCTCAAGAAATTCTGCACAAGGACATACCACCCACTTGCTTGGAAGGTGGACTCTCTATCCTTCAGTTGGAAAGGCCTGACAGCATATGCATTCCCACCTCTTCCTTTGATGCACAAGGTGCTATTGAAAATCAGAGAGGAACGTCCAAGGATCATTCTGATAGCTCCAGATTGGCCAAGACAACATTGGTACCCATTACTGAGGAGCATGTCTCGGGGGCAAATGTGGACACTACCCTGATTCCTTTGCTGTTAACTCAGAGCGGCTACAACACCCTGCATCCAAACCTGAAAACTCTGCAGCTGACTGCCTGGAACATTACATAAGAGCAACTAACCCAGATTTATCCCAAAGGGTTAAAGACATTATCCTTGAGGCCCGCAGACCTTCAACGAGAAGGAACTATGCAGGAAAATGGAAAAGGTTTCTCATTTGGAGTACTGAAAGGGGAAAAGATGTGTCAAAGGTAGACATTGCCAACATCCTGGAGTATTTGGCAGAGCTTTTCCATACAGGCCTGTCCTATTCCTCCATCAAGATACATGCATCAGCTATTTCTGCAGAATACAGCTTGATCCTCCTGTCTTCTCATCCTCTACTCAGGCAGTTTCTGAGAGGAATTAAAAATGTAAAACCTCCTAGGAAACCACCATTACCAGCATGGGACTTGAACTTTGTGCTAGAAAAGTTCGAACCAGCAGCAACAGCAGATCTTCAACACCTATCCTGGAAAACTGCTTTTCTGCTGGCAATTACCTCAGCAAGAAGGGTTTCTGAGCTACAGGCTTTAATGGCAGTACAACCCTTCCTAATCTTCCATCAAGATAGAGTGTCCATGAGAACAAATCCTACATTTATGCCTAAGGTGGTATCCAGAGTGTCTTTAAACCAGGCTATCCACCTACCTACCTTCTTCCCCAATCCACAGAACAGGGGGGAAAGACTGCTGCATACTTTGGATGTACATAGACAGTTGCGCTACTACCTGGACAGAACCAAGAGCAATAGAAAAACTGACCAGCTTCTGGTAGCATATGCAACAGGAAGGGAAGGAAAAGCAATTTCAAAACAGACAATCTCCAAGTGGATAGGAAATTGCATCAGATTCTCTTACTCCTACCATGGAAAGCAAACTCCTCAGAACATAAGGCCTCATTCTACAAGGGCTACAGCCACTACCACAGTTTCTTACGAGGAGTGGCTACCAAGGACATTATAGAGGCTGCTACTTGGACCTCCGTGCATACATTTGCCAAGCATTATAACTTACCTTTATACTCTAGATCCCGAGCAGGGTTTGCCACTGCTGTTTTGCAAGGGATCCTAACTACACCATAATTTCTTCTTCCTCCTCCCCTAGTTTGGCTATGGTATTCTACCCATTTGTAAGGACTGCAGATGCATCCTTGAAGGACATAGTACAGTTTTGTACCTACCATAAATGTAGATGTCCGAACAGGAATGCATCTGCAGTCAGGATTACCCACCATCCTTCCCCTCTGTGGTATTCCTAGGGTATTTGCCCATCTAATAGCTAGCTGGGGGGGATCTCTTATGGTGTATTTGTTTGTATATATGTACATACATGCTTATTTTTTGTGTTTGCCTTCTACTATTTGGAAACATTGGCATTTATCCAAAATTTAGCTGTCCAAGAGGGCAACTGGCATCTGGGGCAAGAAACACTGAGGAAAATGGCGTCTGCTGATGCCTTTATACCCGAAGAACTGCTGCTATGACGTCGGGTGAAGTGCGACACCAGCCGAGGCCAGACCCAGACTTTGGAATCCGGCCGACCGAAGGGCTGCCTGACGACAGGACAACCCATTTGTAAGGACTGCAGATGCATTCCTGTTCGGACATCTACATTTATGGTAGGTACAAAACTGTACTTTTCACATTATAAATTGGATATTATTCCTAGGAGCAGGGCATCATTTGGCTCAGCTGTGCTCGGGCACATCCTTCCTTGAGGGTCAACCAAGAATCACGTAGCTGGGGACTCTGACCCATCAGTGAAGAAGAATAAAAAGGACACCATCAGATTTAGAAGTTATGTACTTACCATAATTGGGTATCTGCGTTGTCCATTTTCATTCTTCCTCATGTCCCTCCCAGCCATGCCCTGATCTGGTACCTTTGAGAAGTGATTGGAAAAAATTCTGAACCCGAGGTTCCAGGTTTAAGCCTCTGATATTTTTCTTTCTCTGCAGTACTGCTTTAATGTTTTCAGTTATAGAGCAGTAAACTCTATCTGGGGAGTTGAGGAAGGTATGGTGCGATGTTCTTCATCTCACATTGCTGCAGTCCTTACACTTGGGTAGTCCGCTGTCCTCGGTCGGCCCGAATATCAAAGTCGGTCAGGGCGCATTTGACTGACACATCAGCGTCAGAACAACAAAATGCTATGACCGGCGTCATATCTCAGTCTTTTTTGTGGTCCGTCGATGCAAGAGCAGCAGTGCAGAGCGTTCGGTTGTTTTTGATTTTTTTCTTTTTTCAAGAGTTCAAAGTTTTTAGTTTCTTCTTGCCTCAGTCATTTACCGGATGTCAGAAAAGTTAATAATTGCATTTCTTGTGGGAAACAGATACCGATAGAGATTATCATACTTTGTGTATTCCTTGCTTAGGGCCTGAGCACGACGTTTGTTGCTGTCGCCTTGTGCTAGATTTAATAAACGCACTATAAAGAGGAGGTTGGATTGTGCAAGGTTAGTCTTTGGGAAGCGCAACTATAATAAATGAAGCAGTTAAGCCTAGGCTAGAAGAACCGTCCTAAGGTGGCTAGTCTCCTTCTGTTTCAAAGGCTTCTCCCAGGGCAGGCCAGGTTTAGCTTCAGTTGGTACCCTAGCTCTTCAGGTACTGTGCCCAAGAAGCATATGCTTAAAATGGCAGAAGATTTGTTTACTTTGATTAGGGTTCTATGCCCTCCTGATAAGAGACCTAGGGTGGAGCCTGAGCTGGGGGTTTTGAGCAGGCTTCAGATGTTTCAGAGTCTTCTGAAGACTTGCATATTCTGATTCTGATGTGGATGATTCTACTCCTTCTGCTACTCCTCCTGAGGATTTTTCTTTTCAGAAACTCTTCATTCTATGAGGGAGCATTTTAAGTGGGAAGGTCAGGACTTCTCTGATTCCAGGAAAAGGCTTAGGGAATTTCTGTTTTACCCCAGCATAGGCCTTTGGCTATACCTCCTGTTTTGGATGTAGTGGGAGATGTTTTACAGAAGCTTCTCTTAATCCTGATTCTTTGCCTCCTGCTCCTGTTAAGCGGATAGGTATTACAGGGTGCCTGAAGCTCATAAGTATCTTTTAAGAGTCCTAGGGCAGACCCAGAAACTGTTAGCTGCAGACAAGGAGGAAGAAAGTCTATACTTCTTCCACTCTTGCTATGAGGGCTCTGAATTGCCAGTTTCACATGTTGAAATACCAAAACTATCTCCTTTCACAATTGAAGTCTAAGGTTGATGCTCTGGCAGTAGGTATTGATTGTAAAGAGTTGCAAGATTTAGTGCATGTTTCTGAACAGGTGGGTAAGCATTCTTTGCAATGTGGTTTTGATGCTGTACAGGCCTCGCCTAGGGTGGCTGCCACTGGGTCAGTTCTTCTGCACGCCTGGCTGAGGGATCAGAATTTGTCTGAACATGTTAAAACAAGGATTTTAGATGCGTTGTTTGGTCCTCCTGTTGAGACAGTTTTAAAGAAAATGGAAGACAAGGCTAAGTCTATGCAGGCTGTTAAAGATTTTTGCAGGTCCAGCCTCCAAAGTTTAGTAGAAATTGGCCTACTAAAGGGTGGACGATCCTTCTTATGATTCACAGTCTAGGTCAGTCCTTTTCGTAAGCAGACCCAATGACCTGTTTTCAGTCTGGCAGCACCTTTGGGAGGAAGGTTGGCACTTTCAAAGAAAATTGGACAGATGGGTATTGGGTATCATACACCACGGCTACAGTTTTTTTCCATACCTTCCTTCCTTTTTCAGGCATGCCAGCAGACGCTCCCTCAACAAAGCCTCTGCCAGAAGTGGGCCTAGGATTTTATTCGCCTGTTCCTAGTACCAAGAGAAGGGAACACGTGGAGACCAACTTATCTGGACATTCCCAAGTTCAAAATGTTGGCGTGCAGCAGCTACCCTCTGCTGCTGGGCATCAGATCATTGGATGGTTGGGATGGAGGGGAGGAACCTTCCTATCATCCTATATCAAGCTAAGTTGCAGAATGTATCGCTGGGACTTCTCACTCTCATCATCATCAGTTCTCTGCATTGCCCTTTATTTCTATCATGAGTGTTCAGTTCAGTGTTCCTCTCCAGCCAGTGATAGCTTTCTTCAGACTAAAAGGAATACAGAAGATGCCTAGGGTATTCTGTGAGAAATGAGACTGAATACAGCATCCCAGATGGCCTTTTTAACCCGGACAAACCCTTTACTTCCATCAACTATCTCATCAGTCATCTAAATGGAAAGTGGATACAAAACAAGTGGCCTGTCAGACTACAACATCTACATATCAACATGAAGGAGATGTTCTTAGCAGATGTGTTGAGCAGACGAATATGGATCCCCACAGTGTGGAAGGGATCTCATGTATTTCAGAAATTGACAGTGTCATCAGACATAGATCTGTTCGCTTCTCCACTAAACCATCAGCTGCCAAGGTTTTGCACAAAAAGGTTTCATCCAGCAGCTTGAGAGTGGATGCTCTCACCTCTGCCTCTCCTCCCAGAGGTTGCTTCTAAAGGTCAGAAGCCCAGGATGATTTTAATAGCACTCTCTGCACCTAACAGCCTGGCATATTCTGGTTACTAGACAAAGGTTTGTCTTCTCTCTATTAAAGTTCTCATGCTGCAAATTTCAGCTCACTATGATTTGCGACCACCATTGTTTTCTCATCATCCTTTCAACAATTTCTTAGAGGAGGGGAATATATATAAGACCCCAGAAAGAGCTCCTCTCCTGCTTGGGATCTCAATTTTGTGTTAGGTGGTTTCTAGTGTGGCTTTAAACCAAACTATTCATTTGCCTACTTTTTATGCAATCCCCAAAATAAATCCACAGGCAGTTGCGTTATTATTTGGACAGAACTTACTTGGAGTTCTGTGCATACTTTCTCTAGGCATCACCTGCCACTTTTTACTCTAAGTCCAGGGCTGGTTTGCACTGCTGTTTTTTTTTGGGCAGGTGGTTGTGTGGGGGTTGTTGTACATATGTGTACATATTGTGTGGATCTTCGAACATCTACATTTATGGTAGGTACAAAACTGTACTTTATGGATAGTGGGAGGGGCTTGAGACTCTGATACTAAAGTCTTGGAAAGCAGCCCAGTCGGATCAGAGACTAAGAATGAAACCAGACAACATAGATACCTAGTTATGGTAAGTACTTCTAATTTCTTACAGGTAACTGTCAATTCCACCATCCAAACATCTCTCCTCTCAAGTCCCAGGCAGGATTTCCTGTTAACTTCAGTTTTAAATTTTGGAAGATGTTTTCCTGATTCCATACATGTTGAAGGGTGTTACAGTCCTAACAAGGTAGCAGTTTCAGGAAGCAGTACAAATCTGCAAATTTCAGAGTTTTACTTTTAAACTGCAGTATATTTCCACAGTAGCAAATGTAGAATTTGTGTATGTCTAGTTTCACATACTTTCCTGCTTAGCAAATACACAGTTAAGTGCAACCCAATTTTTACTACATTTGTCTTAATCAGTACAGTTTTAGTACAAACTTCTGCGAACGTAACAGTTACAAGTTTTCCAAATTACAGCTTTTTATAGCAAGTAATTTTAACCGGTTAGTGTTTCCATTATACTCCTGGAAAAAGGCAGGGTGATATCCTTCAAGGATGCATCTGCAGTCATCACATATGGGTTGTCCTGCCTCAGGCAGCCCTTCGGTCGGCCGGGTTGTCCTGCCTCAGGCAGCCCGTCGGTCGGCCGGATTCCAAAGTCTGGGTCTGGCCTCGGCTGATGTCGCACTTTCCCCGACGTCAGAGCGTCTGGGGTATAAAAGCATCAGCCGACGCCATTTTCCTCAGTCTTTCTTGCCGCATGGTGCCCGAAGCAGAAGCAGTTCGCAAGTGCCGGTCGGCCAGCTCCTGTGATTCAGCTACCGAAGACTTCGAAAAAGCTAAGTACCCTGTTGGGGACTCTTTCTTGCCTCAGCCGATGTCAGATAAAGTTAATAATTGTTTAACTTGTGGGAAACAAATACCTCATAAGGAGTTCCACTCTTACTGCCTTCCCTGCCTAGGCCCAGACCACGACGTCTCAGCCTGTTCAGCCTGTGCTTCCTTCAACCGACAAACTCTTAGACATCGGTCGGAGTTTGCAGAGGAATTCTTTGAGGCTACTTTTGCTTACAAGATGCCGTCGGAGACTCCGACTTCGCATTTAGTTAAACGGAAGGACCGACACACGCGGGCCACGGTTTTGGCTGAAACCACGGTCAGGCCTACCGCGAGTGTCTCTGTCTCGGCTGAAACCGAGTCCATGGTACTTCCTATTAACGAAAGCGCACAACCGACTACCTCGGCCCCAGAGGCCCCGACCGAGTCTGTTATTGAATTACCTACTGCAACCAGTGTCCAGGAACCTTCCGACACCATTCCTTTAGGCAAGTCTACTCCTGCACGTGGTGCAGCCAGACCCCCTGCATCCATGTCCATTAAGGCTTTTTCTAGGGCTAAAGCTGCTAAACTTACTAAAGCTTTGCCTCCCAAGGTTTCCTCTCAGAGACCTTCTACTGGCTCACAGATTCTTAGCCTAGCAGAGGATCTTATCTCATTAATTAGAGGTTCTCAACCTCATCCGGACAGGGGCTCTCAACCACCTCCAGACAAAAGGCCCAGGGTTGAGCCCTCTAACCCCCACTCCTCAGATGAGTCCACTGATGGCTCTGCTGTGTCAGACCACCAGGAGGAGGCTTATTCGGCCTACGAGGATTCTGATGCTGAAGAATCTATTCCTCGGCCTCCCTCCTGAAGAGTTTTCCTTTGGAGAGACATTACACTCTATGAGAGAACATTTTCAATGGCAGGGTCAGGAATTCTCTGATTCTAGAAAGAGATTAATGACCTTTTTACATTTACCTCAGCATAGGCCTTTAGCTATACCTCCTGTTTTGAATGTCATTGATGATGTGTACTCTGATGCTAGTACAGCCCCTGACACTCTCCCTCCGGCTCCTGCCAAACCTGATAGGTACTACAGGGTCCCAGACTCACATCTACACCTGTACAAGGCCCACTCTGCTGATCCAGAAACTATTTCCCAGGGCCCAAAAGGGGTTGCAGCTGCCACTGCTAAAAATCCTCTACCCTCTGAAAGGGAGTCCAGAGCATTAGAGATGGGGTAAGAAAGTGTATACTTCTGCAACTCTTTCCATGAGGGCATTAAATTGTCAATTTCATATGATACAGTACCAAGAGTATTTACTAGATGAATTGCATAAGAAACTGTCCTCTTCTGAACGCCTTGATCGCAAATCTCTTCAGGATCTGGTACATAACTCCCAGCAGGTTAGTAACCATTTCTTGCAGTGTGGTTATGATGCATTGGAAGCTTCATGTAGGTCAGCTATGACAGGTGCAGTTATACATAGGCATGCCTGGCTGAAGGAACAATCTCTGCCAGACCATGTTAAAGCTAAGCTTTTGGATGCTCCTATGGAAAAGCAAAAATTATTTGGTTCCACGGCTCAAGAGGTCTTAAAGAAATTTGAAGAAAAGGCAAAATCTGTGCAAACAGTCAAAGACTTTCTGCAAGTCCAACCACCGAGATTCAGCAGAAATTGGCCTACTAAAAATTGGTCCTTTCCGGACTCGGACAGATCTCAGAGAGGCAGGAATAGGCGTGCCAGAGGTAGAGGGCAAGCTAGAGGCTCAGTGGCAGCCTCCCAACCAGAGAGGTAATGCAGGAACTACAACTGCTACACCAGGACAGACTAAATGACTTTATTTTGACTCCGCCGATCAGGGCTCAATTAGAAGCACCTTTGGGCGGAAAGCTTTCTTTATTCTCAAAAAATTGGCACAGCATTACAAGGGACACATGGACACTGCAAATAATAGATAAAGGATACAGGTTCCATTTCCACACATTGCCAAAAAGAAAAGGCATGCCAGACCTGCCACCAAATCAGAGGGCAGAGGTTTTGAGGCAAATTACCAACTTAATACAAATGAAAGCCATAGAAAAGGTACCTCTTTCAGAACAAGGCCAAGGATTTTACTCCAGATTTTTCCGTGTTCCAAGAAAAGAAAATCAATGGAGGCCTATTCTCGACTTGTCCGCACTGAACACTTACCTCATTGTGACAAAATTCAAAATGCTGACTCTACAGCAACTCCTTCCCATGCTGGGCAAGGGGTCTTGGCTGGTGACTCTAGACCTCAAGGAGGCATACCTGCATGTCCCTATCCGACAAAGTTGCAGAAGACACCTCAGATTTCTTGCAGGGTCAGAGCATTATCAATTCTCAGCATTGCCCTTTGGCTTATCTACTGCGCCCAGAGTATTCACGAAATGCCTGGCATCAGTAATTGCACACTGCAGACTTTAGGGGATTCAAATCTACCCATATCTGGACGACTGCCTTATACAAGCGGACAGCAAGCAAACTTTGTTAAAGGACTTGGACTATGCCATCCACCTACTACAGGCCTTGGGATATACAGTCAACATCCACAAATCAAGACTTGTTCCATCCCAAAGAATAACTTTTCTGGGTGCGGATCTAGACACAACCACCCAAATGGCCTTTCTCACAGAAGAAAAACAAAAACAACTACCGGATTACTTCAAGAATCTGACAAGACAAACTCAGCTGACTGCAAGGAAAATCCTGCAGGCCCTGGGTTATATGGCATCTTGCATTCTTCTGATTCCACAAGCAAGGCTGCATATGAGAAAATTACAATGGTACCTAAGGAGTTTATGGACTCAGCACAGTCACTGCTTAGAAACTTTGATCCCACTCATTCCATGTCTTCAAAAGGAATTTCTGTGGTGGGCTCAAGCCTGCCAGTCGAACAGCAGGTTGCCCTTCAGCAAGCCAAGAGCCAACCAAACCATCACCACGGACGCTTCAGACCAAGGTTGGGGAGCACACATGGAGGGCAGATGTATCCAAGGGCTATGGTCACAAAGAGCTGCATGCACATAAACCAAAAGGAAATGCTGGCAGTGATACACGCAATCGAGGCCTTCAAACCTTTCCTTCATCAAGGCCACCTGCTCATAAGGACAGACAACACCACAGTTATGTGGTACATAAACAAGCAAGGAGGCACCCATTCCTACCCTCTTTGCAGACTGGCAATGAATCTATGGGAACTTTCCTTGAAACTCAATATACAGCTGCAGTCCCAGTTCGTGCCAGGGAAAGACAATATACTGGCAGACAGCTTAAGCAGAACTACCATGGATGCTGCACCCAGACATCTTCTTACTCATAACACAATCATGGGGAAGACCAGAAATAGATCTGTTCGCTTCCCCCCACAATCATCAACTGAAGAAATTCTGCTCAAGGACATACCACCCACAAGCATGGAAAGTGGACGCTCTCTCCTTCAGCTGGAAAGCTCCAACAGTGTATGCTTTCCCACCTCTCCCATTAATGACCAAGGTCTTACTGAAGATTAGGACAGAGCAGCCCAGAGTGATTCTGATAGCTCCAAACTGGCCAAGACAGCACTGGTACCCCACTGTTAAAGAGCATGTCACAGACGAAATCGTGGCCTCTCCCCCTATGGCCACTTATACTGACGCAGCACAATTTCAAGACTCTGCATTCCAACCTGAAAACCTTGCAGCTAACTGCCTGGAGAATACCATGACTCCTCCTTAGGATAATCTATCCCAGCGAGTGAAGGATATTATTATGGAAGCTCGCCGGCCTTCCACAAGGAAGGCATATTCAGCAAATTGGAAAAGATTTCACACTTGGAACACAACAAAGGGCCTAGATGTGACAGTGATGAACATGGCACACATACTGGAATATTTGGCAGAATTGTTCCACAATAGCCTGTCTTGCTCTTCCATTAAGATACATGCCTCCGCAATCTCAGCAGAATACAATGTTAATCCACCTGTCTTCTCTCATCCTCTCCTGAGACAGTTTCTAAGAGGAATCAAAAACATCAAGCCTCCAAGGAAACCACCTCTACCTACTTGGGACCTTAACTTCGTGTTGGAAAAACTAACACTTCCTCCCTTTGAACCAGCAGCATCAGCAGATCTACAGTTTCTGTCTTGGAAAACTGCCTTCCTTCTGGCCATAACCTCAGCAAGAAGAGTATCTGAGTTACAAGCTTTAATGGCAGTGCAGCCATTTCTTATCTTTCATCAGGACAGAGTTTCTTTAAGAACCAATCCTACATTTATGCCAAAGGTGGTATCCAGGGTATCTTTGAACCAAGCTATTCACTTGCCTACATTCTTCCCACAACCACAAAATAAAGGGGAGAAACTTCTGCACACCCTGGACATACACAGACAATTGCGCTACTACTTGGACAGAACTAAAAGTTACAGAAAGACTGACCAGTTGTTTGTAGCATATGCTGCTGGGGCACAAGGAAAAGCAATTTCCAAACAGACAATTTCAAAATGGATAGGAAATTGCATTCGTTTTTGTTACTCCTTTCATGGAAAAACTGTGCCAGCTAACATTAGACCTCATTCCACGAGCCACAGCCACCACCACAGCCTTCCTAAGAGGGTGGCTACCAAGGACATTTTAGAAGCTGCTACATGGAGCTCCGTGCATACATTTGCCAAGCATTACAATTTACCTTTATACTCCAGATCCAGAGCAGGCTTTGCTACGGCAGTCCTGCAGGGTATCTTAACTACACCATCCTTTACTTAGTACCTCCACCCCCAGATTGGCTATGGTATTCTACCCATATGTGATGACTGCAGATGCATCCTTGAAGGACATAGTACAGTTTTGTACCTACCATAAATGTAGATGTCTGATAGGTATGCATCTGCAGTCAGGTTTACCCTCCCTCCTTCCCCTCTGTGGTATACTTCTTGGGTACTTACCCCTCTTATAGCTAGCTGGGGGGATCTATTATGGTGCATTTGTTTTTAATAGTACTGTGTATGTTTGGATTTGTTTTTGCAATGCATATCTCCAAATTTTAGCCTTCCTTAGAGGGCACCTGGGGCAAGAAAAACTGAGGAAAATGGCATTGGCTGATGCTTTTATACCCCAGATGCTCTGGCGTCGGGGAAAGTGCGACATCAGCCGAGGCCAGACCCAGACTTTGGAATCCGGCCGACCGAAGGGCTGCCTGAGGCAGGACAACCCATATGTGATGACTGCAGATGCATACCTATCGGACATCTACATTTATGGTAGGTACAAAACTGTACTTTCTTCATGTTTCACTGTTGCAGTCATTACATTTGGGTTATCTGCCTGCAGGTAGCCCTTAGCTGGCCTGAATACCAGAGTCTTGGATTCCTCTGTCGGATGCTGTCTTTTCTTTCAGGTTGTCAGGGGTATAAAACATACAGCCGATGCCATTACATTAGTCTTTCTTGCTCTGTGGTGCCCGAAACAGAAGCAGTTCGCAAGTGCTGGTCGGCCAACTCCTGAAATTTTCGTTTTCGAGTTTCAGAACCGAAGTCTTCGAAAAAAGCTAAGTGCCCCGTTGAGGATCTTTTTTCTTGCTCTTAACCGATGACTGTTAACAGTTGTCTTACCTATGGAAAGCATATACCTCAAACATTTTCCATGGTACTGCATTCCTTGCTTAGGCCCAGACCACGACTTCCCTCGCTGTCAGTTTTGTGCCTTATTCAATCCCCGAACAATTCGTCATCTGTATATTTTCGCAGCAAATTATTTTGGTACTCTGTTTAACTATCCAGAAATGGCTTCGGTAAGCCATCCAACTACTGATATATTCTGAAAAAAAATAAGGATAAAGACAGACCACATAGGTCAAAAACTGCCGACGCTTCCGTTAAGCTAGTCACCAGTACTCAGTGAGGCGCTTTTGCAGCCTCTGATGCCTGCTACTTCAGATTTGCAGACCTCTACTGAGACCCATTCAGAGTCCGGTATGCCGCAAGATGCTTCTTCGACTATGGAACCTGTGGATGTCTCTACCTTGGATGGGTCCGGAGCCGCTGTGCAGGCACCAGCTTCTGAGGGGTGTATTCAGGCCTACAGATTTGCATTTCAAACAGATGCCATCTTCGTCAAGGCCTAAAACTCGACCCATGCCTAGAAAACAGACGTCCAAACCGCATGGTCAGGCCCATATGCCTAAAAAAAAACAAATGCTTAGAATGGCTGACGACCTTATTACTTTAATTAGGGGAAGCCATCCTTCCCCTTCTAAGAGACCTAGAACTGATTTTCCTTCTGATTTATCAGGATTTGCTGGTATCTACCTATGAGGATTCTGATGCAGAGGATTCTATTCCCTCTGTTTCCCATCCAGATTTTTCTTTTGGTGAAACCTTGCACACTCTTAGGGAGCATTTTCACTGGGAAGGCCAGGATTACTAGACTCCAAAAAGAGGCTTAAGGAATTCTTACTCCTTCCTCAACACAGGCCTTTAGCTATCCCTCCTGTTCTGGACATTGTAGATGATGCCTTCTTGGAATCTAGTCTGGCCCCAGACACTTTACCTCCAGCTCCCAGAAAACCTGACATGTTTTAGAGTACCTGACTCTGAAGTTCCTCTTCAAGAATCCTACTACGGATCCAGAGACCATTTCCCAAGGACCAAAGGGCATTAGGGCTACTGCTGCCAAAACCCTACCCCCTCTGATAGAGTCCAGGGTCTTGGACAGATGGGGTAAGAAGGTATACACCTCTGCTACTTTGGCCATTAGGGCCTTAAATTGCCAGTTTCATATGTTAAAGTATCAGCAGCATATTATAGGACTACTTAAACAGAAAATGTTGATTCCTGACTGTGCTGAACATAAAGAATTACAAGATTTAATGCATGCTGCTGAACAAGTTGGTAAACATACTTTGCAATGTGGTTTTGACTCTTCAGAAGCATCTTGCAGGGCTGCTGTCACTGGGTCTGTACTTAGAAGGCATGCTTGGCTGAAGGAGCAAAACTTGCCAGATCATGTTAAAGCTAAATTACTGGATGTTCCCTTAAACCAAGACCGCCTGTTTGGCAACAAAGAAGAAGTCCTTAAAAAGATGGAGGAAAAAGCTAAATCTATGCAAACTGTTAAAAGATTTCCTGCAAGTACAGCCTCCCAAATTTAGTAGGCATTGACCTTCTAAGAATTGGTCCTTTCAAGTCTCTTCCAGGCCTTCTCAGTCCAAACCCAGAAACAGCAGACCACCTAGGTTACAGTCTCGGGCTACAAACAGGCCTAAGCAGTTGGGGGCTCCCACTTCTAAAGCTGGAAGTAGTGAGACAACCCCCTATGGAAAATTGTCACAATGACAACCTGCTCAACTGCCTGCTCCCTTGGGAGGAAAGCTCGCCCTGCATGCAAAAACTGGGAACTCATTACTCAGGACAAATGGGTTTTAAATATAGTTTTCCAAGGATACAGATTCCACTTCCACACCTTACCAACCCCAAATCAGTGGTTAGAGGCTCAACAGCAGGTTCTCTCTCTCCTAAGTATCAGGGCAATTCAGCCTGTCCCAGCAGAAGAAAGGGGACAAGGTTTTTACTCAAGACTTTTCCTGGTACCCAGAAAAGACAGCTCCTGGAGTCCTATCCTGGACCTCTCTATTCTAAACACGTTTTTGGTAATCCCAAAATTCAAAATGCTAGCATTTCAACAGCTGCTTCCTGTGCTAGGCAAAGATGCCTGGTTTGCAACCTTAGACTTAAAGGAAGTTTCCTGCACATTCCAATAAGGAAATCTTGCAGGAAATACCTACAGTGCCTGCTCCATGCACTGTCAGTTCTCTGTACTTCCGTTTGGCTCATCTACTGCACCCAGGGTATTCAGTGTCTAGCTCCAGCCATTGCATTTTGCAAGCAGAGAAATATTCAGATATACCCATACCTGGACGATTGTCTGATTCAGGCAGAAAGCCAGGACATGCTATTAAAACATCTGGTATTTGTAAAGAAACTTCTAAGCTTGCTGAGGTACACCATAAACAAAAAGAAATCTCATCTAGTATTGTATTCCTGGGAGCAAGCTTGAGCACAACTTCCGAGATGGCTTACCTCACGCCAGAGAAACAAGTTTATTTGACAGCCTACTTCAAACTACTGGCCACAAAGACCCAGCTATCTGCAAGGAAAATTCTGCAAGCCCTGGGGTTCATGGCCTCTTGCATTCTACTAATTCCATATGCAAGACTGCATATGAGTAAACTACAATGGTATCTAAAAAGCCTATGGTGTCAACATTCTCAGGACCTGTAATCAATGATTCCTATCATTCCTTGTATAAAGACAGAGTTCCTTTGGTGGGCAGAGGCCTGCCACCTCAACAAGGGGCTCCCTTTCAATCTATCCCCTGCTGCCCAAACCCTGACTACAGACTCATCAGACTATGCATGGGGGGCTCATTTGGCAGGGCAGTGCATTCAGGGCAAATGGAACCCAAGTCAGATGCACCTGCATATCAAGCAAAAAGAAATGTTAGCTGTACAGAATTCCCTGACAGCCTTTCAGGACAATTATTGGTAAAGACAGACAACGCCACAGTTATGTGGTACATAAACAAGCAGGGGGGAACCCACTCGTACCCTCTCTGCAGACTATCCATGGCTCTGTGGAACACAGCCTAGAGCTACCAAGTGCACCTACAAGCTCAATTCCTGCCTGGCAAGCTAAATTCACTGGCAGACAACCTAAGCAGAAATCTTATGGCCCCACACGAATGGAAACGAACCAAAAAAGTCAACCTCTTGAGGAACAAATGGGAGACTCCAGAGATTGACTTGTTTGCCTCCCCCCAGAACTACCAGTTGGGCAAATTCTGCACAAGGACTCCCCACAGCCAAGCTTGGAAAGTGGATATCCTGTCCTTTACCTGGGAAAACCTCTCAGTTTATGCCCCTCCTCTTGAAGGTTCTGCTAAAGATCAAACAGGACAAACCAAGGACAGTTCTTATTGCACCAGAGTGGCCTCTCCAGCACTGGAACCCCCTCTTGTGCAGCATGATACTGCTGGACACATGGCACCTACCTCAGACACCTTCCCTGCTGTTCCAGCAGGTGGGCCAGATTCTGCACCCTCAGCTTCAAACCCTGAACCTTGCAGCCTGGCTAATTCCTTGAGCTCTCCAATAGCTTCCCTCAGTAAGCAGGTGCTAGAGGTCATTCTGGAAGCAAGGGGACCTAGTACTAGAAAATCATACACTGAAAAGTGGAAAAGATACTATTCCTGGAGCCAGGGCATGGGCACTACGGTGCCCAGTTTACCTCATTCTTCAGTACTTAATTTAAATGCTCCACAAGTGCCTAACCTTCTCGTCAATTAAAATTCATGCCTCTGCAATTTCAGCACATTATAATACTGAACCACCCCTCTTCTCTCGCCCCGTTAAAGAAATTCCTCAGAGGGGCTAAAAATATGAGACCCCCCCCGGCAAGCCCCTACTCCAGCCTGGGACCTTAACTTTGTTTTGGAAAAGCACTTTCCCTCCATTTGAACCAGCTGCAACTGCAGAGTTGAAATTCCTTTCTTGGAAAACAGCCTTCCATCTAGCCATCACTTCATCTAGAAGAGTGTCTGAATTACAGGCCCTCATGGCAGTGGAGCCCTTCATTATCTTCCATACAGACAGGATTTCCCTCAGGACCAATCCTTCCTTTATGCCCAAGGTGGTGTCTAGTGTAGCCCTAAATCAGTCCATTCTTTTGCCTACCTTTTTCCCTAATCTACAAAACAAAGGAGAACAAATTCTGCACTTTTGGACGTGCACAGACAACTTAGATTATTTGGACAGGACTAAGCCTCTCAGAAAATATGAACAGCTGCTAGTTGGCTTTGCTGCAGAGGGGAAGGCCATTTCAAAGCAAACCATTTCTAAATGGATAGCCCATTGCATTCATTTCTGCTATAAGCACCATGGGAAAACCTACTCCATAGGGGATAAGATCACATTCCACCAGGGCTGCATCTACCTCTACAGTCTTTCTCGGAGGGGTCCCTACCAGGGACATCCTAGATGCTGCTACCTGGAGCTCTGTTCATACCTTCACCAAACATTACCACATGCTTATTTTTTTCTAAATCCAGAGCTGGTTTTGCCACAGCAGTTTTGCAGGAATTAATAGCTGGTCCTAATGCTCTCTAACTTCCTCCTCCCTTCCTTAGTTTTGGGAATCTACCCAAATGTAAAAAAGACTTTTTCAACCAAAAAAATGAAACC